>NC_048597.1:221816729-221976729 GCF_003668045.3 Cricetulus griseus | reverse complement strand
TCATAAGGAAGAATAAGCCTCCATGTATTTATTTGGGAACTGGGTGGTGAGTCCCCAAAGACCCAAAGAGTGAAAAACAACCAACTACACGACTGAGATTAGCTAACCCTCAGCTATATATAATAATCCTACTTCCTTATTTATCTGTGTATAATTACCCTGCCTCCTTGTTCACTGTGTGCAAGGACCCTACCTCTCTGTTCAACTCTATATAATGAACACACTGAGCTTCTGAGCTGTTGAGCCCAGTTCACCTTACTCCCAGCTATTTCTTGGTGTCCATCTATCTGTCTGTCTTTTCTTCAATCTCTTACTCCCAGCCAGATCTGTCCCTGGAGCCATGCTGAATGTGGCAAAGAGGCCCCCTGCCTCAGCCTCCATGAGTGCTGGTATCATAGGCAAGTACCACCACAGTCACCTAGAAAAAATACTGTTTTGACCCCAATGATCAAAAAGTTTTGAGCTACACTTTACAGCTGAGGTCCCGTCCCACTCAGTACTCAGAACTATAGAAGTCAACCTAAGACCCTTCCTGCAATCCTGAGGTCCTGTTCAGGCCTGCAACAATCAATACTCACACCTGGACCAGAGTGGCCACTTGTATCTAAGACATCTCTGGCTCAGTCCACTTGGACGACCTAGTCTCTAGCCCCATTTCTCACACTGCTCCATACAGAAGTCACCTAGGAAGATTTGTGAACAGGGTCAACAGTCAACATCTTACTCTTTTCTGTTGCAATAATTAAATACCCTGACAAAAGCAACCTAAGAGAGAACAGACTTATTTCAGTTCATAGTTCCAGGCTACAATCCATTACAGCAGGGGAGTTACAGCAACAGAAACTTGAAAGAACTGATCACATTATATGCACAGAGAGCAATGAATTAATGCACACATGCCTGTACTCAGCTGGCTCTTCCCTTTTAACATAGTCCAGGATCCCCTGCCTAGGGAATGATTCCACCCATAGTGGGCAGGTCTCCCTGCCTCAGTTAACACAACTGAAATAATCTCCAGACATGTCCACAGGCTAACCTGATCAATTCAGCACTGACAGTCCCTTCTCAGGTGATTCCAGACTGTGTCAAATTGACAATTAAAACTAAATATCACCAGGCGTTGGTGGCATACACCTTTAATCCCAGCACTCAGGAGGCAGAAGCAGGTGGATCTCTGTGAGTTCGAGGCCAGCCTGGTCTCCAAAGTGCGTGCCAGGATAGGCTCCAAAGCTACACAGAGAAACCCTGTCTTGAAAAACCAAAACAAAACAAAACAAAAAAAACCCCTAAATATCAGTGGTGGTACATGCCTTCAGAGGTTTCGGTTTCTCTGGTATAGCATGGATTCCAGCTCAGTTGGTTTTTCAAGTCTCCTCCAGGCAATATCATTGAACAGTCAGGCCGAGGAGCTCCTGAGACAAACTTCTCAAGGAAGCTCAACAATTTTTCTGTGAACCACTTTAACTTAAGTGTTAGCCTTCATGTGTTAAGCAACTGGGTCTGGAATTTGTTTATCAAAACTAACTTTGCAAGCAGGGTGTGGTACATTTCAGTAATCCCCAAATTCAGGGGAAGCTGAGGCAGAGGGATCACTGCAAATTTGAGGGCAACCTGAGCTACACATAGCTAAGTACTGTCTCAAAAAATAAAGCACAAGCTGAGGATGTAGCTCACTTGGTAGAGTGCTTGCTTGGCATGCATGAAGCCCTGGATTCAGTCCCCAGTATTACAAAACCCAGGCGTGGTGGTGCATGCCTGTAATCCCCTCAAGACAGACAGAAATCCAAGGGCAAGGTGAAAGATTGCTCTTGGGTAAGGGCACTTGCTGACCTGAGTTTAATTCTCAGAACCCACCTACTCCCCAAAGTTGTCCTCTGACCACCGCAGGCACCTAGTGACATGAATACATGAATGCATGAACACATACAGACAATATATAAATATATAACAATATATAAATAAAAGTTTATCCTTGGCTATGTAGCAAGCTCAGGGCCAGCCTAGGCTGTGACCCTGTCTCAAGACATAAACTAAAACACCTGATTAATTGGCTCTTGGAGAAGAGTTCACATGTCCGTTACACCAGAGCATGGTGCTCACTTTTTTGCCTTCCCCCCTTGACCTCTGTTGGTGAACAGGTGCTTGGAATTCTGTTGACTAATGTGCCTGTGTTTCCTAAGAAAATACAGCTGGGATCTTGGAAGGACAGCTTGCCAAAGACATGCTAGGTATTTTTGTTGTTGTTGTTCATTTTCAGTGTCTAGTTCACTAATGCGCTCAGTGGGGCATGGCTAGTACATTTAGCAGTGTTTACCAAAACAACTTCCTTGCTCCCACCAATAGATCTCACACAGACAGTAAGAAGTAACATCTTGGGCAGACACCCCAGTTTGTCTCTTTAAATAAAGCACAGCCCCGTCTTATATCTCCACTAAGGAAAGGACTGCAGCTATGCCTGTCAATCCACTCCCCTCCCTCCCCATCTGTTGCCAGAGTCTTCTCCAGGGGGGGGAGTAAGGCTGGGGTGTGTGTGTGTGGCACAAAGAGCGAGCGCAGCACAGCGCTGGCCTTCCTCTTCATGGGGGAACCGATGAGTTTATCAGGCTTACTTTCAGAGCAGTGGCTGAGGGCGATAAGCAGGAATGTGGGTGACTCTAAGGCAGCCTGGCTAGAAGGTCTGCACCCACCCCAGAGTGGGTGATCACCCCCCTGTGGCTGTGCATATGGAGCCCCCTTCCTCTAATTATTCCCAGCCAGATACTTTAGGCCCTCCCTGAGACCCTGAAGTGTGTACAATGAGGGCAGAATTACACACAACTAGCTGGGGGGAATGTCTGAATACTGAAGTGAGAGACCCATGGCCCTCTCTGTCACTTGCTCTCACGAGGGAATGCAAATCCTTTGTAAGGAGACACAGCTGAACTCATGGAGATGTCAGTGGCCTCAGCTGGGAGAAGAGTGTGTAACACCAGCTTTCTGGGTGTTTTGCCTGTATATCTGTGTGCTACATACATGTTTGGTATCCTTCAAATCCAAAAAAAGGGCATCAGATCCCCTGTAACTGAAGTTACAGATGGTTGGGACTTGCCATGTGGGTGCTGGGAATTGAACCTGGATCCTCTGGAAGAGCAGCCAGTGCTCTTATCCACTGAGCCGTCTCTCTAGATCCTCTGAAGATTTCCCCCATGCACCACTGGCTTCCCGTCTTTTGTTTGTTTGTTTTGGGCCTGTGTGTGTCCTCTGACCCTGTGTGAGTGTATGTGTCCTCTGACTCTGTGTGTGTCCTCTGACTGTGTGTGTGTGTCCTCTGACTCTGTGAGTGTGTGTGTGTCCTCTGACTGTGTGTGTGTGTCCTCTGACTCTGTGTGAGTGTGTGTGTGTGTCCTCTGACTGTGAGTGAGTGTGTGTTTGTGTGTGTCCTCTGACTCTGTGTGTGTGTGTCCTCTGACTGTGTGTGTGTGAGTGTCCTCTGACTGTGTGTGTCCTCTGACTCTGTGAGAGTGTGTGTGTGTCCTCTGACTCTGTGTGAGTGTGTATGTGTGTGTGTGTGTGTCTTCTGACTCTGTGTGAGTGTGTGTGTGTGTCCTCTGACTCTGTGTGAGTGCATGTGTGTGCCCTCTGACTGTGTGTGTGTCCTCTGACTCTGTGTGAGTGCGTGTGTGTGCCCTCTGACTGTGTGTGTGTCCTCTGACTCTGTGTGTATGTGTGTCCTCTGACTGTGTGTGTGTGTGTGTCCTCTGACTCTGTGTGTGTGTGCCCTCTGACTCTGTGTGTGTGTGTGTCCTCTGACTCTGTGTGTGTGTGTGCGCTCTCTGACTCTGTGTGTGTCCTCTGACTCTGTGTGTGTGTCTTCTGACTCTGTGTGTGTGAGTATGTGAGTGTGTGTGTGTGTGTGTGTGTCCTCTGACTCTGTGTGAGTGCATGTGTGTGCCCTCTGACTGTGTGTGTGTCCTCTGACTCTGTGTGAGTGCGTGTGTGTGCCCTCTGACTGTGTGTGTGTCCTCTGACTCTGTGTGTATGTGTGTCCTCTGACTGTGTGTGTGTGTGTGTCCTCTGACTCTGTGTGTGTGTGCCCTCTGACTCTGTGTGTGTGTGTGTCCTCTGACTCTGTGTGTGTGTGTGCGCTCTCTGACTCTGTGTGTGTCCTCTGACTCTGTGTGTGTGTCTTCTGACTCTGTGTGTGTGAGTATGTGAGTGTGTGTGTGTGTGTGTGTGTGTGTGTGTGTGTCCTCTGACCTGTCATTGGGATCTGACAGCAATAGCTACAGTAACTGCCTCACAGATAGGAGCACCTCCCTTTCCTGAGGGGGTTGTCTCTGCCCCCTTATCACTTAAAAACTCATTCTCCATCTGTCAAGGACAACACCATAGCATGCCCCAGCACCACAGTTGAACGTGATTTGTAGAAGTAGAGGGATCTGGCCAGGCGGTGGTGGTGCACACCTTTAATCCCAACACTTGGGAGGCAGAGGCAGGCAGATCTCTGTAAGTGCAAGCCTGCTCTACAAGAGCTAGTTCCAAGACAGCCTCCAAAGCCACAGAGAAACCCTGTCTTGAAAACAAACAAACAAAAAACAAAAACAAAAGTAGAGGGATCAGGAAGGTAAATGTCATGTGTGTGATGGTTAATTTCAATCATCAACTTGATGAGATTAGAATCACTTGAGGATAGGCCTCTGAGGTTTCCTCCTGCTTATGCTGAGGTGAGAAGATCCACCTACTGAGGTTGGCATCATTCCCTATGCTGGGATCCTAGTCTGAAAGGGAGAAAGTGAGGTGATCACAAGCATTCCTCACTCTCTGCTTCAGGCTGCGGATGCAGTGTAACCAGCTGCCCTACCATGGTGGGCTGTAACCTCCATATGTAAACCAAAACACACACTTCTTCCCCTAAGGGGTTGTGTCAGGAAAAGGAGCTAAGACAGAATGCTCTCTTTTGTTGTGGTGTCTAGGTTTTCCACTGATGCCTAAAAGCATGTATACGTACAGGACATGAGAGTATAAGTCAAACCGCCTAGAAGGCAGGGGACTAATGAGAGAAGGTCAGGGAATATATGCTCAGCAGACAATATATACATGCATGAACGTTTAAAATAGTCATGCGGAGAATCCTTGTTTTGTACTGATCTGTGATTCTGTATTTTAAAAGACATCATCTTTTTAATAAGGTGATGGTGGTACTCACCTTTAATCCCAGCACTTGGAAGGACGAGGCAGGTAGATTTCAGTGAGTTTGAGGTCAGCCTGGTCTGCAAAGGGAGTTCCAGAATAGCCAGGACTGTTACATAGAGAAACCCTGTCTTGAAAAACCAACCAACCAAAAGACACCAACTTTTATATACTCACATACAAATGCACATTCATATAAAATAAAATAAATATTTCAAAACATTTAAAAAATATGCCCTCCCAGGTGTGGTGGCACACAACCTTGATCCCAGCACTCGGGAGGCAGAGGCAGGTAGACTCTGTGAGTTCAAGGCCAGCCTGGTCTACAGAGCAAGTTCCAGGACAGGCTCCAAAGCAATACAAAGAAACCATGTCTGGAAAAACAAAAAACAAAAGTTAAATATATATGCTGGAGAGATAGCTCACTTGTTAAAAGCACTGGCTGCTTCCAGAAGACCTGAGTTCAATCCCTAACACCCATGTGATGGTTCACAAATGCCTTAACTCCAATTCCAGGGGATCCAGTACCCTCTCCCGGCTTCTGTGGGCACTACATGCAAGTAGTACCTGGGTATACATTTAGACAAAACAGTCATGCACATGAAATTATTTAAAAATATCAAAGAAGGCAAACTGAAGGGGACAGATTTGTTTTCTGCAGTCTGTCATTACTGGCTTCAGCCACACTGTCTGCCTATGGTCTCTGAGGCACCTCTAAAGCTGTGTCCCCTTGACTCAAGCACCAGTGACCACTAGGAATCAAAGGCCCGGAGGTCACTGAGATGCACACCAGGGAGGGTGCTCCCTGGTGGCCAGTAACGTCTCAGGTTCCCTTCCACCAGCAGCTCTAGCTGACTGGGCAGCTCACTTGATCCAGTTCTCTCTTGTGAGGCCAAGGATCCAAGCTTTATTTTCCAGACACCAAGTTTTGATTCTCCTGTGTTTGTGGTGTCTGCTGAATCCTGAATCTGGGGCATGCACCTATTACATAAAACAGCATTCTCAAACCTGTGCAATCCAAGAAAGGCAACTCCCTGTGAGAGCAAAGCCCCTTGGTTGCCGGGCAGCTCACAGCTCTCTCAGGGGTGAAAAGCTCTGGCTGTTGACAGCCAGCCAGGCCTTCTTACTGTTAGGCATCACGGCCCAGCTGTGTGTACCTGTGTCCATGCGTGTGTCCGTGTGTGTGTCTGTGTCTGTGTGTGTGTGTGTGTGTGTGTGTGTGTGTGTGTGTGTGTGTATGTGCCTGAAGGGGCAAAGGTTAATGTCAGGTACCTCTCTGTAACTTACTTTTCATTTTGTTTATTATTATTTTTGCATGTGTGTATGATGTGTTTGTGTGAGATCAGAGAATATGTAGGATCCAGGCCTCTCCTTCCATGCCATCTGGCTTGTGTGGCAACTACTTTTACCTGCTGGACCGTCTCCCTGGCCTTATATTTGGAGACAGGACCTCTCATTGAACCTGGAGCTCACTGATTGGCTAGATCGACTGGTCAGTGAGCACCTGCCTCTCCGTGCTAGGCACAGGCACAGCTCCCACCCTTGACATTCTAGATACTTGCTGGGGGCCTGAGCTCAGGTCCACATGGGGCACAGAAAACACTTAACTGACTAACCCATCTCCACAGCCCCTGCTTTTAACTTCTGCCAGAGACTTTGCTTGTCTGGGCTGTGCCTCGGTTGGTGGAGTGCGCCTAGTACGCACAAAGCTCTAGCTTCCATCCCCAATGCTGCAGAAACCCAGGCTTTAGGGAGTAAGCTTGGCAACTGGAAGAGGCCACAGGAGATCCTGTCTCAGAACAAATAAACAATAACTACCCCTGCTTAGTTTGCTGGTCCTCTGCCTTCGGATCGCATTCAAGTCTGACTCATGTGTGCTTGCCCGTGCCTCCGTCTAGGGTCCCTGCCTGCCCCTATGTTTGCCCTCCCTTTTAATGATTTTAAACCAGTTCCATTCCTCCAAGTTTAAACTCTAAGAAATAATTCAGTCCCCTTGCCCCATGTCCCTGCTTCCTGGAGGTAGGAGTCGACACATCACAGCCTGTGATGTTTCCACAGAAGCCTTCAGCAGCAAGATGAGTCCTGTTTAGAACAATTGGACTCAGCTTCTGGAAGAACTCTGCAGGCTCCTGAGTGGGCTCAGCTGACAAGGACTGAATGTGAACATGGCTCTCTTCAACCGAAGCAAATGCACCTGCCAAAGAGTGTGTTCTCAGCAGCCCAGAGACTGACTTCTTCCATGGTTTCTATCGTATATCTTACACAACATGTGCTCTCATATCTTACACAACATGTGCTCTCTCTCTCTCTCTCTCTCTCTCTCTCTCTCTCTCTCTCTCTCTCTCTCTCTCTCTCTCTCTCTCCCCCAGGGGTCTTAGTTCATTTAACCAATCTAGGTTTGTATGTCAGTCTGTTCATCTACCTGTTTGTCTTTTTCCTCTCTTCAATCTGCTACGCCAACTTGATCCAATGCCATGTTCTTATTCCTCCTTTTAAAAACAACAAAACTAGAGTTTCGTGTAGCCCTAGCTGGCCTGGATCGCTATGCACCCAAAGATGCTGGAATTATAGGATGAAATATGATACCCAGCTGTACTGTACTGTTTCGGAATATTTGTTTACACTGTAAAGATGTGTCTTTGCCAAGGTGCCTTCTGATTGGTTTAATAAAGGGCTGAATGGCCAATAGCTAGAAAGGACTTCTGGGGACAAAAAGGACTATGGGAAGAGAAAGACAGAGTTGCCAGTCAGACAGGGAGAGCAGGACAGGCAGTACAGAGATAAGTTAATGAGCCACACAGCAGAACTCAGGTTAAAAATATAGGTTGATTAAGTTATAAGAGCTACTTGGAAAAAATCCTAAGCTAAGGCCAAACTTTCATAATTAATAATAAATCTCTATATCATTATTTGCAGACTGGTGGTCCCAATGAGAAAGTACTTACTACAGGGTACACACACACACACACACACACACACACACACAGACATATACACACTTAGAAACACACACACACATACAAACGCATATAGACATATATACACACACACAGACACACACACACACACACACACACACGCATACACACACACACACATACAGACATATATACACATATACACTTAGACACACACACACACACACGCATACAGACATATATACACATATATACACTTAGACACACACACACACACACGCATACACACGCATACACACACACACACACATACAGACATATATACACATATATACACTTAGACACACACTCACACACACACATGCACATACACATACACACGCATACACACGCATACAGACATATATACACATATATACACTTAGACACACACACACACACACACACACACGCATACAGACATACATACACATATTTACACTTAGACACACACACTCACACACACACACATACACACGCATACAGACATATATACACATATATACACTTAGACACACACTAAGGTTGTGGTTGTGCTTCAGACGGCAGCATCCCCAAAGCCAGGGACTGGTCTGCTTGAGCTATCCGGATGTGGTACTGGGCACCTCGCAGGAACTGCTCCAGAGTTCTTCAGTTAGGGAGCTAGACTCAAGTTCACAGGGGTTGCTTTCCTCCTGTGTGTAATTAAGAGGCCCAAGACTGCTGTGTACACAGAATGTTGACTGCTCTTTGTATGTGTGTCTCTGCTGTTTGACTTTGTAGGTATTTTTAATTAGTTTATTTTTTATGTGTATGGATGTTTTGCCTGTATGTATGGCTGTATGTCATGTGCCCAGTACCCATGAAGGCCAGAAGAGGACACCGGATCCCCTGGAACTGGAATTAAGGCAGTTGTGAGCCACCACATGGGTGCTGGGACCAATTCTGGTTCTTGTAGAAGAACAGCTAGTTCTCTTAGCCATCTTTCCAGCCCCTGTTTTTCCATTTTTAAGACAGGATCTCATGCTATAGACCAGACTGGCCTAAAACTTACGAAGCCCAGGATGGCTTTGAACTCATAGCAATTCTCCTGCTTTCCCCTTCTCATTCCTAGAATTAAAGCTGTATTCTACCACACCTGGTCCAAAAATAATTTCAAAACAAGTGACTGTTAAAAAATTACACCCGGCATATATAAAGAACTCCTGAGCCGGGTGTTGGTGGCGCATGCCTTTAATCCCAGCACTTGGGAGGCAGAGGCAGGTGGATCTCTGTGAGTTCGAGACCAGCCTGGTCTACAAGAGCTAGTTTCCCAAAGCCACAGGGAAATCCTGTCTCGAAAAACCAAAAAAAAAAAAAAAAAAAAAAAAAGAACTCCTACAATTTGATATCAACAAAAAACAAAACAGCCCAAGTTATAAATAATCAAAGACTTGAAACATTCTCTAAAGATACGTGAAAGGGCAGCAACCACGTGAAAACATGCACTGCAGTGGTTCTTTCCCGACTCTTTACTCTTTGACTCTTTAGGCCGTCACCACCCAGCACCCAGATAAATCACACGGAGGCTTATTCTTACTTATGAATGCCTAGCTTAGCTTAGCTTGTTTCTAACCAGCTTTTCTTAAATTATTCCATCTACCTTTTGTTTCTGGGCTTTTATCTTTGTCTATTTTTTATTTTTGGTTTTTCAAGGCAGGGTTTCTCTGTGGCTTTGGAGGCTGTCCTGGAACTAGCTCTTGTAGCACAGGCTGGTCTCCAACTCACAGAGATCCGCCTGCCTCTGCCTCCTGCTGGGACTAAAGGTGTGTGTCACCACTGCCCGACTTTTCTTTCCTTCTCATTCCATGTCTGTGGATGGGTGGCTGGCCGCTTTTTTCCTCACTCCTTCATCTTCTCTTCCCCAGATTACTCCTCCCATTTATTCTCTCTGCCTGCCAGCCCCACCTATCCTTCCTGCCTCGCTATTGGCTGTTCAGCTCTTTATTAGACCACCAGGGGTTTTAGACAGTTGAAGAATCACAACTTCACAGAGTTAAAGAAATGCAACATAAAAGAATGCAACACATCTCTGCATCATTAAAACAAATGTTCCACAGCATAAACCAGTGTAACACATCTTAAATAACATTCTACAACAAAGCACAACACAACAAATAAATAGAAAAACATGAATCAAAACTACAATAAAATACCACAGCACACCCACTAGAAAGGGTTTGTCTGTTTTCTCTAAATCCCATATAAATGGGCAAGGTGGCTCGTGCTTGTAGCCACAGTGCTTGGGAGGCTGAGGCAGGAGGCCAGGCATGAGTTTGAGGCCAGCCTGGGCTACATAGTGAGTTCCAGACAACACTGGCAGTATGAGAGCCTGTTTCAAAAATTCAAAACAGGACCAATGAGATGGCTCAGTGGGCAAAGGTACTAGCTACCAAACCTGATGATCTGAGTCAACCCCCCCCCCCAGAAACTAAATGGTAGAAGGGGAAAACTGACTCCCACGTGCTGTCCTCTGACTCTTCCCATGTGTGCTAGGGCATGCGTGCACCTACACACATATATGCACACTCTCAAAGTAATGCAAAACTAAACAACAAACACACAATATAGGAACAAGTGTGGGCAGAAACATGAAGAATTTAAAACCTCTGCACACTGCGAGCAGAACATAAATGTCACACTGCCACTGTGGAAAACGCTGTAGTGTTCCTCAACAAAAATCAAAACACCAGGGAGGGGACACTGCCTTAAAGGGAAAGGGGGACGAGTAAAGATAAGGATGGGGAGATGGCTAAAAAAGAGTTGGGAAGAGAATTAACTAAAAGTAAAGATTAAAAGCTTCATGAAACCCACCACTCTGTAAGATGATTTAAAAGTAAGTAATTCGATCTGGCTTATGGTGCCAGGTTAATACCTTTAATCCCCACACACGGAAGGCAGAAACAGGATCATCCCTGTGAGTTCCAGGGGAGTTGTTGGACAGGGAGGTTCAAGAGACCCCCCAAAATAAGAGTTTTTTGCTATTGCTGTTGGTTGCCTACCAAAACCAGATGGTGAGACCCTATCGATAACAACGCCATACACTTTGACTGCAAGGCATAGAGAGATGAAGGAACATCCATCTTGGAGATTTTCTCCCTGATGGTTAGCTTTCATAGGGCCAGAAGATGTTATGCAGGCCACTGGGGCATGAAAAGTTATCATTGGTCTTACTCATCCGTGGACTTTGTATGCTGCACACTGAGCTGTCAAGCAAGATGTCCCTACTAGTGCAACAGTGCCATGAATATCACAGAGGTAACCAATCACTCTCTTTTCTTCTATTTATTTATTATTTAATGTTATGTTTTGAGAAAGGGTTTCTCTGTGTAGCCCTGGCTGTCCTGGAAACTTGCTCTGTAGACCAGGCTGGCCTCAAACTCAGAGATCCACAGCCTCCTAAGTCCTGGGATCAAAGACCATGAGTCACCATGTGAGTCTTCTTTATTATTATTTTTTTGTTTGAGACAGGGTCTCTCTATGTAGTCCTGGCTGTCTTGAAACATACTACACAGAGCAGGCTGGCCTCAAACTCATAGAGATCCACCTGCCTCAGTCTCTGGAGTGCAAGGATTAAAGGCATGTGCTACCATGCCAGCTTCTTTTTATTTTTATAAATTGAGATTTTATTTGTTTTTATTTTATGTGTATGAGTGAACGTGTATCTTTGCATCACATGCATGCAGTGCCTGTGGAGGCCAGAAGAGGGCACTGGATTCCCTAGAACTGAAATTACACACTGTGGTGTAATTGAAACTGTGCTGGGAATTGAACCTGTTTCCTCTGGGAGACCAGCCAGGCTCTTAACAGTTGGGACATCTTTCTATCCTCCCTCCTTTTTTTTTTTCCTTAAAAAAATAATAATTCTGAAAGCTCCCGCACATGCCTTTAATCCCAGCCCTCAAGAGGCAGAGACAGGTGGATCTCTGAGTTTTCTGTCACCCTGATCTACATAGCAAGTTCTAGGACAATCAGGGTTATAGAGAGAGCCTGTCTCTAACAACAACAATAATAATTAGTCCCCAGCTCTCAGGATGTGGAGGTGAGAAGAATAGAGTTCAAGGTCATCCCTGACAACAGACAAAGTTTGGATACAGCCTGGGCTACAGGAGATCATGCCTTAAGAATGAAACAAAATGAATTAAACACACAAGCAAACAAAACCACCAGAGGCTAGAACTAGGACAGCTAGAATGTGAGCTGGTTGGGACAGTGTTTTGCAAGCTGTTCCTTGATTCTTTTGTTCCTCAGCCTCTGGCTGTTAATCCTGTGACCTCTGCAGCAGGTCCCATGCTTCCTCAGGAAACTGGGTGTTCTTATTCCTGAGAGGCTGTCAGGCTTGGCTCCTATTCTCAAAACAGTCCAATCAGACGGCACAAACTGGCCGGCCTGGGGAGCAGAGCCGGCAGCCCTCAGATCCACCTGCAGCTCTCGCCTGCCAAAACATCTGGGTCACCTAGCAGGTTGTGTTTGTTTCTAAAGCACTCACAGGCTGGATCGCTACTCCAAAGTCACTGGTTTAGGGTTTGGGAAGGAGCAGGACTTTTTCTTTAGACAGCTTGTACCCCATCTTCCCTGTTACAGTCAGGGTCACCTACTGCTTGCTGGCTGTGATGGCCTGGGAAGGGCCAACAGGTGTAGGCAGCCAGTTGCCCAGGGAGTATCAGTTTCCAGGCAGGGAAAGAAAAACAGGCTTTTCTTGTTCCTGTTTTTGAGTGTGCACTGTTGTCTCCTCCACAAATCTCAAAGAATCTGTGAGTGACAAGGGACCTTGGCAAAGATCTGACGTGCCACATTCACCACGTGTGGCTAAGGCAACCCAGTCACCTGCTTGGCCTCAAAGTCCCACAGTGCCATCCAGGCAAACTCAGTGTCCACTGGGTGGTATCCTGAGCAAGGAAACCTCAAAACCCACCCCCACAGTGACACACTTCCTCCACCAAGGCCATTTCTACTCCAACAAAGTCACACTCCTAATAGTGCCACCACTCCCTGTGAGCTTATGGGGGCCAATTACATTCATGCTACCACAGACCCATAAATGCCCTGGAAGGCATAAAGGGCTTTTTGTCCAAGCAATAAGACCTGTTAGTAAGCATCAAGGTGACAAGCAATATTTAGATTCAGAGTTTTACCTGGTCAATGTATGTGCTACAAACATACTGAGCAGGAGGTACAGGGCCAGAGGGTGCACACACATGCATGCCTGCCATGATGTGTGTGACTTGCACACAGTTACAGAGGCACAGACCTCAGCCCCACAGAGCTCTGTTCTGTTCTGTTCTGTTCTGTTCTGTTCTGTTCTGTTCTGTTCTGTTCTGTTCTGTTCTGTTCTGTTTTCTGTTCTACTCCACTCCACTCCAGTCTACTGCCATGATGCTGATCTATTCAGAGCTGGGGATCAAACCCAGCCCAGCAAGAGCCATTCTTATTTTCTTTACTCAGGCCACTGGAAGTCAGCCCCAACTCTAACACAGGCCTCTGCATGTGTTGCTGAGTTCTGTTGTTACTTGCTGTCTGGAACCAGAAGCTGTCCATCACTGGGAAGAGATTCCTGATCCCCTTCAAGCCCAAGGAGGAGCTTTGTGTCTGTGGCAGACAGCTTGTTGTCTGTGGTTATCTGATCACAGTAGGATTTGTTTTCCTGTTGTTACCTGATTCTCTCAACAATGGATACAAAAATAGAAATTCCTGATTCTCTAGGGCTGTAAAGTTACCAACAAAATGATTTGTAACTGTCTTTGTTGACCTTGGACAAATTTGTTTTCACAGACTTTTTTTGACATGACTGAAATTAAGTTCTGTATTCAAAGGACCTGATTTCCCTTCTGAAGGGCGACAGCTCATTCCCTGTGGTAGTTCAGGCAGTCTTCCATACAACAAAGACTCTGGGTGGCTGTATATGCACTGGTGTGTGTGTGTGTGTGTGTGTGTGTGTGTGTGTGTGTCTTCATGCCTGTGTGTGTGTGGTTTGTCTGTCTCTGGAGGAGAGGTGCCTCTCTGTCTGAGTATGTGTGTGTGTGTCAATGTGTGTGTGTGTGTGTGTCTGAGTGTGTATATGTGTCTGTGTGTGTGCACACGTGCGTGCACACGTACACGCCATTATGTGTTAATATAACTGTAGCCAAACTAATTCTAGTGAATGAGTCAAGTATCTTTGGAAAAGGACAAAAATTTATTTGGACAATCACAAATGATACCTTAGAAAAGCAGATTTTTGTTTGTTTGTTTGTTTTGAGACAGGGTTTCAGTCCTGGATAGCCTGAAATTTACTCTGTTGATCAGGCTGCTCTCAAATTCACAGAGATACCCTGCCTCTGCCTCCCAAGTACTGGAATTAAAGGTGTGTGCCTCCATGTCTTGTCATAAAAGCAGATTTTTATAGCAGGTATGGTGTTACATACCTGCAATCCTAGATCTTAGGAGGTAGAAGCAGGTGGACCCCCGGGGCTCACTGAGCAGCCAGCCCAGACCACCTGGCCAAAGCCTGTCACAACCAAGTGGATGGTGTCTAAGGAAGTCCAGCCAAGGTTAGCTTCAGCCTCTACACAAACAGACACATCCAGGTGTGCGCGCACGCGCGCACGCACGCACGCACGCACGCACGCGCACACACACACGTTTAATAAAAAAGTATTTGTGTTTGGGTGGTGGTGGAGCACGCCTTTAGTCCCAGCACTCAGGAGGCAGAGGCAGGTGGATCTCTGTGAGTTCCAGGCCAGCATGGTCTACTGAGAGAGCTCCAGGACAGCCTCCAAAGCTACAGAGAAACCCTGTCTCAAACACACACACACACACACACACACACACACACACACACACACACACACAAGTATGGTGTCCTATGTCTACTAGATGGAGGTGGGCAGGGGTGAGTGCTTTTGTGGAGGTCAAAGGGCAACATGCAGGGTTGTTTCTCTCCTTCTACCATCTGGGTCCAGAGGGTTAACCTGAGTTATAAGATTGGCATCAAGCACCTTTGCTCACTGAGCCATTTACATGTCCCCATTTACATTTACTGTCTTAAAATACAGGCTATTTTAAGACAGTAAAATACAGTCCATGCTGGCCTTGAACACACTATGTAACTGAAGGTGTGAAGATGGACTTGAACTCCTGATCCTCCTGCCTCCAGCTTCCATTCGCTGTTATTACAGGCATGCATCATGCTACCCATTTTTTCCCCAGTCTTTTCTAAATATGCAGTATAGGCCTGGAGAGATGGATCAGTAGTTAAGAGCCTGATTGCTCTTCTAGAGGACCTGGGTTCAATTCCTGGCACCCCACATGGCAGCTCACAACCTTCTATAACTCTAGTTCCAGGGCATCTGACCTCTTCTGGCCTCCAAGGGCACCAGGCAGGCATCTGGTGCACAGAAGTGCTTGTAGGCAAAATACCATACACATAAAATAAATAACTAACTGAAAAAGAAACAGAAGTACACGTTGTTTCCCATATAGTCACCCGGCAGCAACAGCACACATTCTTTCTCTCTTCTCACTGAGGAACCCTCTCCTCGTCTCTCAGCTTCACCAATCACCACCGTTCTACTGTCGACCTCAAATGCAGATGTGTCGAGCAGAGGGCTGGCAGGCTGGGGGTGGCTGGGTCCTCAATATGATTAATGAAGGTGACAGACAGCTCAAGACAAATGTGAGGGAAGATCTTAAAATAGCCAGAGGGCGGGGCACCAGAAGGAACAGAATCACCCTGCTTCTTGGTCCAGCGCCCAGAAGGGTACACAGGGGTGAGAGGGAGGCGGGCAGGGCTGGGACTCATGTGAGAACTCTTCACAGGAAAATCTGTGTGGAGACAGAGAACGACCATGGCCTTGTATGGCAGGAAATTGTCTCCCACCAAGTGTTCCTGCAGACCTGATGGAAATTAGGATATCTCTATGGACTGAATTTTATGTTCCCTAAAATAACCTTTTCAAGGGTTTAGTGAGGGTTTCTATTGCTGTGAAGACACTATGACCACAGCAACTCTCTTTTTTTTTTAAACTATTTATTTACTTTTATTTTATATGCATTAGTGGTTTGGCTGCAAGCACATCTGTGTGAGAATGTCTGATCTTGGAGTTTCAGTTGAGTTTCATATGGGTGCTGGGATTTGAACCCAATCTTCTGGAAGAGCAGTAGTGCTGTGAACCGTTTAGCCATCTCTCCAGCCCCAACACAGTAAGTCTTATAGAGGAAGATATTTCACTGGGGTGTCTTACAGTTCAGAGGTTCAGTCCATATCATCATTGCCGGAAGCAAGGCATGGTAAAAGACACAGACCCACTAAATAAAAGTGTTTAAAAAGGCTCCACTTTTGTTGTTTTCTCTGTGTAGTCCTGGCTGTCCTGGAACTCATTCTGTAGACCAGGCTGGCCTCAAACTCAGAGATCTGCCTGTGTCTGCCTCCCGAATGCTGAGATTAAAGGCGTTCACCACCACTGCCCAGTGTTTGTTCTTTAGATTTTATGTGTATGGGTATTTTGCCAACATGTATGCATGTGAACCATGTTCATGCCTAGTGACCATGGAGGTCAAAGAGGGCATCATATCTCCCAAACCAGAGTTACAGACAGTTTCAAGCTTCCATGTGAGTACCGGGAACTGAACCTGGGTCCTCGGCAAGTGTTTTTAGCTGCTGAGCCATCTCTCTGTCTCTATACTTCCGATTCACTTTCCTACATTTACTTATCTATCTATCTATCAACTTATGTGTATGTGTGCATGTGTGTGTCTTTGCACAGCACACACGTGGGAGTCAGAGGACAACTAAAGGGAGTCCTTTCGCCAGTGGGCCTCAGGGGTCAAACTCAGGTCATCAGGCTTGGCATCAAGCACCTTTACCCTCTAAGCAGTCTCACAGGCTAATTTATTATTTCTTTATCTATCTACTTATTTATTTCATTTTTCAGGCTATTTTAAATCCTATTTCCTGAAGCTTATGATGACAATGACAATGATGTCTGCAATATTCATCTGGATCCAGACAATGGAAAATCTTGATCCGAAAATCATGATTTTCCTCAGGTGGTCCCAAGTGTTTTCTTGTTTCCCAAGGTTAATGCTGCCGCTTGGGCAGTGTTGTTCTAAGAAACACACATGGCTGGTTGCAGCCACTGGGCATCATCAAGTTGGCCTTCCCAGGGCACAGTCTCCACAAAGAGACAGATCCTATTTACGGCTAAACTGGTTGGTCTTGTTTCTTGAAACAAACCCCTACCATCTCCACCTCCCACAGCTAGCTGTATTGTCCAGTTGGGTCTGTAAAGTAAGACAAAGTCTTCCTCAGGGGGCAAGTGAGGAGCTCACCTATCAGGACGGCAGCTGAGTGTGGGAAGGGCGGGCAGACCTCTGGAGCAGTGTCTCCATGACAGTCTGCTCTATGCCACAGCCCTTCATATGGAGAGCAGTGCTCTTGCCCGCTCAGCAGAGTCTCCTCACTCCATTCATTTCTCATATTCTCTCAAGGCTCCTCTTTATGTCATTTATTTCATTTGTTTCATATGTGCGTATGTTCATGTGTGGGCGGTGCATATATGTGTACCTGTGTGTGTGAAAGCTAGAGGCCAACCCTGGGTGTCATTCCACTTCTCTTTGGAGACAGCATTTCTCACTGGCCTGGAATGCCTCAAGCCGGCTAGGCCCGCTGGCCAGCAGATCCCAGGGATCTACCTGACTCTGGCTTCCCAGCACCTGGATTATATAACACTTGGCTTTGGGGGTGGGGTTAGGGGCTGGAACTTGGGCACTCATGCTTCCAAGGCAAGTATGTCATCAACTGAGCCTCGCCCCCTCTATAGAATCAGCTTCTTTCAAATCTACCTTAGAGCAGCTTTCCGGCTGTGCTTGAGGCTTTGGAGCAGAGATGAGAGTTGCCCCTGCCCTACCAAACCTGCCCAAACTGCAGAGCCAGGAGCATCCTAAGGAATGCTGTAAGCCATCATGTTCTAGGAGGTTGAAAGCCAGTGGCATACACCTTTATTCCCAGCACTTGGGAGGCAGGAGCAGCTAGATCTCCATGAGTTTCAAGCCAGCCTGGTCTGCATATTTAGTTTCAGTCAGCCAGGACTACACAGTCAGACCTCATCTCAAATAAATAGTAAAATAAATATTTTAAAGGACTGCTCAGTATCTATTTGCCCTCTGTCATAGAGACTGCTCTATTCCTGCAAAGAGACAACATGACCAAGGCAACTCTTATAAAAGGAAGCATTTAATTGAGGGCTTGCTTACCGTTTCAGAGGCTTAGTCCATTATCACGGCAGGGAGCATGGTGGCAGGCAGACATGGTGCTGGAGAAGCAGCTGAGAGCTACATCCTAATCAACAAGCAGAAAGAGAGAAACTGAGTTTGGCATGAGCTTTTGAAACCTCAAAGCCCATCCTGAATGACATACTCCCTCCAGCAAGAGCATACTTACTCCAGCAAGCCACACCTCCTAGTCCTTCTAACCCTTTCAAACAGTTCCGTTCCCTGGTGACTAAGCGTTAACAGTGACTAAGCATTAACAAACATGAGTCTATGGGGGGCATTCTTATTCACACCCCTATCACACCCTCCAAGTTGCCATAGGAAGCCTCTCCCTTTATTTTAACCATGCAACTTGGATGGGACAGATCTCATCATAATTGGCTCATATGACCATCTTGGCCTCTTCACTGATTTGGTCAAAGGAGCATAAGTCCATCAGAATGAGTGAAAAGTGCTCTCTGAGATTCTGTGGCTGCTACACCTGGGCAGAGCCCAACATTGCTGGTGGGAGGGCAGCTGGGGAAGGAAGCACCAGCTGTCATCCATGGTGACATCACTCTCTATATTTTTGTTATACACACCAGCACAGCTCATTTGTTGTTTTTCGTCCTCCTCCTTGTCTTTTGGAGATACAGTTTCATGCTGCCCAGGTTGCTAAAACTCATTATGAAACTGAAGATGGCTTTTCACTCCTGATCCTTCTGTTCCCACCTCCCAAGTGCTGGGATTACAGGCAGGTAGCACTATGCCTGCTTTAGTGGTGTTGGGGCTCAAACCAAACCGAGGGCCTCGTGCATGCTAGGCAAGCACTTTACCAACTGAACCACAGCCCTAGCAGCCAAGATGTTCCTTTTGTCCCATTTTACCTTTGGGTTTGAAGAATATAGGGAGAGGAAAGCAATGTTAGAGATAGCGTCCTGGGGCGTGTCCAGCATACCAATTACACTAGCAACAGTGTGGTACTCAAGGTTATAAATATTTTCGGTAAACAAAAGAACTGCACCTACAGTTACTGTCACACATTAGCCTCACCTTGGGTGTGCAGTGATGCTAAAGGCGTGTTGGTCTGGGGATGAGTCTCCCTTAGGAGCTTCCTGTAGAGACGCCATCTGCAACCCCTTTTCCTAAAGAATGCCCTGCAGTTTGGGGGATTTTCTCATCTTAATTAATCTAATCTAGAAACTCTATCACAGACACACCCAGAGACTTGTCTCTGGTGATTCTACATCAGGTCAACTCAACAATCAATATTAGCCACCACACTGGATACGGTGGCACACTCCTTTATCCTAGTGCTTGGGAAGTGGAGACAGGAAGGTCAGATGTTTCAGGCCAGCCTCAGCTGCAAAGCAAGTCTGAGGCCAACCTGGGCTACAGGAGGCTCTCTAGTCAAGCACCACATACCTGGTGCCCAGGACTGGCCTTGGTCACCAGATGAAGTTCAGAAAATGCTCTGGAACACATTGTTTTAAAAACTTCTAAGATGTCACAGGAGTTCAAAGCAAGCACTCTTACCCACAGGGCCATCGCTCCAACCCCTCTTAAAGATTGTTGACTTGCGCAGAGATCCACAACTAAGCACAGGCTGAGCTCTGGGAATCCAGTTGAAATGAGGGAAGAAGGGATACATGTGCAAGGAAGATCAGATCGTGAAGGGGAGACCTACAGAGACTGCTGAACCAAACTCATAAGAACTCACGAACTCTCGACCGACGCCGTGGAGCCTCCATGGGACCAAACTCGGTGCTCTGCATGTGGGAGAGAGTTGTGCAGCTGGGTCTGTCTGAGGGGCCCCTGACCACAGGACCAGCATCTATCTGGTGCGCGAGCTAGCTTGTTGGAACCCATTCCCTATGAGGGGATGCCATGCTTAATACATGGGGGAGGGGCTTGGTCCTCCCTCAACTCAATGGGCCATGCTTTGTCAACCTTCCATGGGAGCCCTTACCCTGTGGGAAGAGTGGATGGGGGTGGGCTAGGGGAGGAGATGGGGGGCAGGAGGAGGGGTGGGAGGGAGAACTGTGGTTGGAATGCAAAAAAAAAACCTTGAAAAAAGATTTTTGACTTGATACATGCCTCCGCTAATAGTGCTTTATAAAGATTTACTGTGATTATGTTTCCCAAGCCCCAAAGCACATTCTTGATAACTAGAAAATTGCTTCTGGAAATATACATATTATCAAATTTGTTTTCTCTGATTTTGCTACCTGAAACTTCAAGAGAGAAGGACATGATGCATGAAGTGAAGATAATCCCTACATGAATGAGAACTAGGTGTTTTCTGGAGCAGACATAAATATGTCCCTGAAGGCAGGCTTCTATCTCACTGTTAAAATACCAGCGTATGAGTTCTTCCGGTTGCTACTGATGCTGCTGGCTGCCATTGGAAGCAACTCCCTGAGAGAGATGATGGATTTAAAACACACTTTAAAGACAATCTTACGTTCAATCTTATTGCCACTAAGTACATATGTGATTCACCTGTCAATCCCATTTACTACTCTAAATTCTACGTATTTAAACTAAAGGGTCACAGCACACAAACAAACACAGGGCTCATCAAATGCTTTGGTTTAGCATCCACTCAGGCTTGTCATGTGGTTTCAGGTGTCTGCATAGTAAAGTTCATGGCTGTGGCAATAGACCAGTGGGTAAAGTGCTTGCCATTCAGGTGGAAGGGCCCAAGGCTGATCCCTAGAACCTTCATAAAAAGGCTGACTGTGTGGTGGGGCATGTTTGTGATCCCTGTGCTGGGGAGGCAAAGATAGGTGGGTCTCTGCGCTGCACGGCCAGCCAGCCTAGCCTACCTGGTGAGTTCCAGGCCAGTGAGAGACTCTGTCTTAAGAAATAAGGTGATATTTTCTGAAGAATGACACAGGGAGCCATCCTCTGGTCTCTACACCGTGTTCACACAGGTACACACACACACACACACACACACACACACACACACACACACACACAGTGTTCACAGGTCCTTCTATTATGCAGACACTTTATAGAATACTTCCATTTGTGTATAAAGAATTCTCAGTCCTGGTCATATTTATAGCAGGATTTCTACAAATGACATGTTATTTTAAAAAGAGGTAATATTGCCAAGGGGTGATGGCATACTTGGGAGGCAGAGGCAGGCAGATCTCTGTGAATTCAAGGCCAGACTGGTCTACAGAGTGAGCTCCAGGACAGGTTCCAAAGCTACACAGGGAAACCCTGTCTAGAAAAACAAATGAGAAGAAAGAAAGAAAGAAAGAAAGAAAGAAAGAAAGAAAGAAAGAAAGAAAGAAAGAGAAAAGTAATATTGTCAATATCCTGGTTTGGGTCACATGGTGTAGTTATGTCAATGTAACTATGTGGTTTAAGTGACCTCAGACATCTTGTACTCTTTCATAAATTCTTTTGAAACTATCATCATTTTAAAAATGAAAGTTAAAAGGGGACTGGTGAGATGCCTCAGGGGGTGAAGGAACTTGCTGCCAGGCCTGACAATCTGGATTGTATCCCTGGGTCCCTCTGACCTTAAAAAGAAAAGAAGGAAAGGAGGGAGGGAGGGAGGGAAGGAGGGAGGGAGGGAGGGAGGGAGGGAGAGGGCAGGCCAGATGCAGTGGTATACTCCTTTAATCCTAGCACTCAGTGGCAAAAACAGGTGATCTGTGTGAGTTCAAATGGAGCTGGTCTACTTAGTGAGCTCTAGGCTACATGAAACTCTGTCTTAACAAAACAAAAGATAAGTTTGGATCAATGGATTATTTTTTTAAGATTTATTTATTTAATATATACACAGTGTTCTACCTGTAT
Organism: Cricetulus griseus; assembly: GCF_003668045.3. Taxonomy (NCBI): domain Eukaryota; kingdom Metazoa; phylum Chordata; class Mammalia; order Rodentia; family Cricetidae; genus Cricetulus; species Cricetulus griseus. The sequence goes on along the minus strand of NC_048597.1, from coordinate 221,954,536 downwards.
GCATGCCTGTATGCCAGAAGAGGGCATCAGATCTCATTGTAGATGGTTGTGAGTCACCATGTGGTTGCTGGGAATTGAACTCAGGACCTCTCCGGAAGAGCAACCCTTGCTCTTCACCTCTGAGCAATCTCTCCAGCCCAGATCAATGGATCATGACTGAATGTGATTTATACACCACAAATGAGAAAATGAAAGTATCTTTGTGTTTTGAGTTTTATACACATGAGCAAAATACATTTATCTAGATTAAGTCACTTTTTTTAATCCTGTTTAATTTTTTTATTATTTATTTATTTATTTATTTTTGGTTCTTTGAGACAGGGTTTCTCTGTGTAGTCCTGGCTGTCCTGGAACTCACTTTGTAGACCAGGCTGGCCTGAAACTCAGAGATCTGCCTGCCTCTGCCTCCTGAGTGCTGGGATTAAAGACGTGTGCCACCACCACCTTACCTATTTAGTTTTTTTTTTTTAATATGGTGATTACTTTGTTTTTTGAGACTGAGTTATGTAGCTCAGGCTGGCCTCACTGTTTCATAAGAAAATGAATTTGAACTCCTGCTTGCCCCACCTCTACAGGCATGCACCACCATGCCCAGTTAGAACATAACAAACAAACCCACGGCTCTGCACATGCGTGGCAAGCAGTCTACTGAGCTACATCCTCTGGCCATGAAGATTTCTTGGGACTAGAAAAGAGAAGCAATTTTCATTTTTTTGTACAGTGTCTGTTTTTGTTGAGACAGGGTCTCATATGGCCAAGGCAGCCTTGAATTTCGCACGCTCCCAGGTAACTTTTGCATATTTTACTGATGGGAAGTCATACAAGAGTTATACTACTTCTATGAGTTTGAGGGCAAAAATTTCATAGCAACATTTCCTTAAACTGTTACAAGATGCCTATTACATAAGAAAATATTCCTGAATGTTCTTTGCTGTCAGTGAGAAACCTTATTCTGTTGCCAGCAGCTCTAAGATTTCTTATTTGGGAGTAATTTCAGTATAGGAATAAATTTATAAATCCAAACTACTCTTTGTACTACCATGCTATGTAAAAGTAAATGACACAATATTAGAATGAATTATGTCACCATCCATTTCCTCAAGGGTTCAAGACTTTCTTATTAAAAATTAAATAGTTACTGTAATTCCACAAAGCACCATGGTTAAGTTTTTAAGATCAAATACACCATTCTGAAGCCAAAGGCAAGTCATCCAGTGTAAGTAATTCTGCATTTCCAACACTGGTATTACAGTAAAGACTGGAAGGTCCTGATGGCTGCACCGGCTGGAAGGTGGCATCTGCCCATGCCCTGGGCTTGCAGCACCAGTACTGTTCAGGAAACAGAGTCCAGGTCCTCACAGGCTCTGAGACACCCTGGCTTTGAGTCAGAACCTCTTCCCCCTTTGTTTTCCAGGTTACTGTTAAGTCTATCACTCAACCATGCAGAGGGCTTCAGTGAAAGTCACAATTACTTTTTCTACCATACTAACAGCCAGTTACCACTTAGCCAATAGGTTCAAAAACACCACTGTAGCTAGCATGATATTAAGACCAGGCCTCGTCAGTGTGTACAGGCCTGTAATTCTGGCATAGGGGCAGATGAAGGAGAACCTCTGAAAGTTTAATTTCAGCCTGGGCTATACAGCGAGTTCGAGCCTTCCAGGGCTATTTACAGAGACCGTGGGTTTAACCACTACATCTCAATGGGAAGTAGTAGTCATTCAGAGGTTGGCTGAGTGTGAACATGAGGCCACAGAGAAAAAGGAAAAGAAAGAAAGGAGAGAAAAAAATTCACAGGAGGGCAACATCTAGAACCTGTGTGATTTAATTGGGTAGCCCAAGTAATTTATCCAAAAGGCAGGAGCGCTTTGACAATCAGAAGGGACTCTGTTTACTAAGAACACCTACACTAAACACATAGATTCAGATCATGCCTCTCTCTAATGTGAGCTTTTAGCATGTGTTATAAGAACAAACAGGGAGAAAGACTGGCAGAAAAACAAAATAGCTGAAATAAAAATTCATTAGTACAGATTCTGGATGGGGGATGTCCTTCTGAATGCTGTGAATATATGTTTCTCTTATTGGTTGATGAATAAAGCTGTGTGTTTATTTGGGACTATATGGCTGCAGGGTGGGGTGGGACAGAAAGTTCTGTCCACAGATTCCTTATGTTAAAAACTGCATTTAAGCAGCACATGGCAGGGCTCACCAAGATGGCTCAGCAAGTAAAGGAGCTACCACCAAACCCGGAACCCACTCGGCAAAGAAGGGAACTGATTTGTTGTCAGAGACAACAATACCAAGTTGTCCTCTGACCTCTGTATATGCATGACACACATGTGTACACACACACACACACACACACACACACACACACACACACACACACACACACATTAACTACAGTTTTTAGCAGGTAAAAAAATTATTATTAAAAACACCACTATTAAGAAAGCTCTTTGTTTGCCAGGTGGTGGCACAGGGGTGGTGACGCTCGCCTTTAGTGCCAGCACTCGGAAGGCAGAGGCAGGCAGATCCCTGTGAGTTCCAGGCCAGCCTGGTCTACAGAGTGAGTTCCAAGACAGCCAGGGCTGTGGGGTGGGACAGAGCCTCCTAATGTACTCAGGTTGGCCTCAAATGGAATCCCCCTGCCTCCATCCTGAGCGCTGGATTGCAAGTGTGCCCCACCAGGTCTAGCTCCTGGAAGGGCAAGGCTATCCAGTGTAATTTCTGAAGGTTGTCTGAGCACTAGGCTACATGAAGAAGGCTCAAGATAATTTGTTCTTGGAACGAGTGTATTATAGATGTATTCATTTAATACCAAAAGTTAATAAGCCAGCTCTAATGGGGTAATTATTGAAAAGCTTCCTTCTAAATCTCTTTCTTAACCCACTGCCATTTCCAAGACTATTAAAAACTTTAATCTCCCACAGCAGATAATTATACGTGCTTGTCTGGCTTAGGGAATAAATAATCTTTACACATAGTTCCCCCTAAAGATCTATGTGACTAGTGACCCTATTTTACCACTGCCCCTGTGACCATAAAGAGCACAAGGTGCAGGGTACAAGGTCAAGCTGCCTTTCCAGGCTGGAAATTAGGGATTTTTCTAAAGAACCCATGAAATAGTTTCTGTATGCGTCTCCTCCCTCCCCCACTTTTTGAGACAGGGTCTCTTTACATAGCCCTGACTGTCCTGGAACTCACTATGTAGACCAGGTTAGCCTCGAACGCAGAGCTCCACCTGCTTCTGCCCCAGGAATGCTGGGACTAAAAGTGTGTGCCACCACACCTGGCTCTGAATGCATCTCCACGATTGTGCATGTCCACACCTGTGTTTCCCAGGCCAGATTCTCAGGTCAGGGGACACACAATTTGTGTGCAAAGGCATTTGGAGGTAGGTGAGTCTGATTTGCCAGCCACACAGGCATTCCACTGAGGCAGGTCAGAAATGACATTTGCGTGTGCACAGCAGATCCCTCAATCTGAGCATCTGGAACAACCATGAAGACACAGTTGGTTGCATGATATCTTTTACAGACAGGCTGTCCTTCGTCTGGAAATGGCCCAGGCTGCTGCCAGGGAAGGAGGGGCAAATTCAAGCCCTGTCTTACTTTTCTCATTGTTGTAACAAAATACTTGGGGAGGAAGGAATGGCTTATTTTGGCTTACTGTTTGAAGGTATAGTCCTTCATGGCAGGGACAGCTTGGCTGTGGGAGGTGTCTGGTCACACTGAATCTGCAGTCAGGGACAGAGAAAGATGCCTGCTGGTGCTCAGCTCACACTCCTCGTTGTCCAGGACCACAGCCCACAGCCCACAGAATGTGGGATGGTGTCTCCACATTCAGGGCCAGTGTCTGTTCCTCAGTGAAATATCAATGTCCCGGAAAACTGCCTCCCAGACACACAAGGTGTGTTCCTAGGGGATTGTGAACACTGCCTCCCAGCCACTCAGATGCGTTCCTAGGGGATTGTGAATCTCATGAAGCAGATGTGGCATACACCTTTAATCCCTGGTAGGCAGATCTCTGCGAGTTTGAGGTCAGACTGGTCTACATAGGGAGTTCCAGGGCAGTCAGAGCTGCATAGTGAGACCCTGTCTCAAAGAGGGAAAAAAGAATGAAAGTCAGGTTTACGCTTGTGTTGTTCAGAATTTAGATATGATAGGGTCTCACTATATAGCTTGGATTAAATGTCTGTGCTACCACACCCAAGAATGATTGGTTTTTAAAAAAAGCAACTTAATTTTTTTTTTAAGATTTTTTATTATGTATACAGTCTTCTGCCTGCATGCCAGCAGAGGGCAGAAGATCTCATTCAAGGTGGTTGTGAGTCACCGTGTGGTTGCTGGGAATTGAACTCAGGACCTCTGGAGGAACAGTCAGTGCTCTTAACCGCTGAGCCATCTCTCCAGCCCGCAACTTAATTTTTTAAAGTTATGTGCATGCCTTTGTATCTACATGAGTATAGGTGCCCACACCAGGGGAAGAGGGTGCTAGGCTCCCTGAAGGTGGAGTCACACACGATTGTAAACTACCGATATGGGTAGTTTACACTGAAAGTGGATCCCCTGCAAGAGCACTATGTGCTCTCCCCACACCCCCAAGATACAGGGTTTCTCTGTGGAGCCCTGGCAGTCCTGGAACTCATTCTGTAGACCTGGATGGTATTGAACTCAGAGATCTGCCTGTCTCTGCCTCTGCCTCTGCCTCCTGAGTGCTGGGATTAAAAACCCAACTCAAGCAGTATATGCTTCTAACCTCCAAGCCCCATCTCTTCATCTCTTAAAAAATACTGAAGTGTTTTAAAATTGTGTCTGTGTGTGAGCACACGAGGAGGAGAAAAGACAACTTGCAGGCATGGACTCTTTCCTCCCGTTTCTGTGAGTCAGAAGATTAAACTCAGGCTGTCAGGCTTGGCAGCGAGTGCCTTTACCAATGGCTGATTTTGAGGGGTGCTCTCAAAACATCATCCATTGAATAACTTCACTCAAGTTCACAGTAGTGTGGCATATATTTACCAACAGGATGACAAAATTATAGTTATACTGACAGGAACAGTCATGAAATATAAAGTGTGGCATGATCCCAGATTTGCTTAAAATATATTTATTTATCGCTATGCAATGCATTAGTAAAAATAAAAGTTTGGGGAATGCAATCTGATTAGTTTGGGGAATGCAATCTGATTATGTTATTGTGCTCAAGGACCCAGACACTGCACCCCGAGGCTGGCCTGCCTTGGCTCCGCATAGCCTGTGTCTCAGCTGGGAAGACCTGGCTGGGTGGGCCCAGAGAGCCTGAAGCCACTCTCACTCATAGCTGTCCTTGCACTGTGATGCCATCATCTTACTGGGCCAGTGTCTTGCACATGGCCTCCACTACCTTAACATTGTGACTGCCTTCCCACAACCACAGGGTCACTTTTGACTGGCTCGTGTACCCTACACATGACCTGTGTGTGGACGGTTTGGCCCTCGGCTTTGTGTTGATGGGAGGTAATGGAAGCTTTAAGAGGTGGGCCTAAAGTCAGGTGTGATATGTGTGCCTATGTTATGTGGCACTGTTCCTGGGGAGACTTGGACAAAAGTCTACTTGCTGCAGATAGGGAAACAGTGACCGACTCAACTAAGGGGACCACCAAAGTCCAACTTAGTGAACTAAGGACCTTTCCTGGGACTACTTAAAGGAATGTAGGTTAAGAGTTACTTACAGAAATTATTCAAAGACAGCTATATCACTTCAGCATGGGTGACAACTCATGAGATCGGGAATCCTGGAGCTAGCTCACTATACAGCCTACAGGCAGCTCAACAGGTTGAAGACTATCTTTCAGGCAGCTGATCTGGTGTGAGCATCTGCCATTGGCCATGTCAGAGGAGCAGTGGGTGGCAATTTTGTAGTTCCAGGTGTCAGTCCACCAGAAGGAAACTCTCTGATGAGCCAATCTCATTTTGGCAAGGCCTGAGGACTGCAGACTCTGGAAGGCTGTGGGATAATCCTCTTGTACACTGTAAAGATTTGTCACTCAAACTGTTTTAATAAAAAGCTGATTGGCACCAGGCAGTGGTGGCACATGCCTATAATCCCAGCACTTGGGAGGCAGAGGCAGGAGGATCTCTGTGAGTTAGAGACCAGCCTGGTCTACAAGAGTTAGTTCCAGGACAGTCTCCAAAGCCACAGAGAAACCCTGTCTCAAAAAAACCAAAAAACCAAAAAACCAAAAAAAAAAAAAAAAAAAGCTGATTGGCCAGTAGCCAGGCAGAAAATATGAATGAGGTGACCAAACTAAGAACGCTGGGAAGATGAAGAGTGGAGTCAGTAGTTCCCAGCAGATGAACCAAGATGAGAATGTCATACTGAGCAAAGGTACCAAGCCACATGGCTAACCATAGATAAGAATTATGGCTTAATTTAAGTGTAAGAGCTAGTTGGTAATAAGCCTGAGCTACTGGCCAGGGCATTTATAATTAATATAAGTCTCTGTGTGTAATTTGGGAAGTGGCTGCTGGGTATTTGGGGGTTGCCAGCAGGACAGCAATTTCTGCCCACACTGGAATGTCTTTTGCTTCTGCTGTGCCTTTACATGTTTGCTGCAGCCATCTTTCTCTGGTATCTAGCATGGTGTGAGTGGATGTGGGAGATCTCCACTGCCTGTAATATAGTGTGCTTATCTCTTAGAAACATCCCGTTCTACTGGGTATTTTTACCTGTAGATTGTCAAGATGACCCCTCCCTAAGCTGTATTGTCTAATTTGATAATAATGATAGCCTATACAAAGTTTTGGTGAATAAAATAAATACAAGGATATGTTTCACAGCCAGGGCCTGTGAGTTTCACCTAATGAGCTGTATAGATTGTAGCTCAAGTTAATGATTAAAGAAAAAACAGTTGAGTCCCAGTAGCCTAGCTAGTTTGAGATGTATTTACAGGTTTCGGAGTGCATCATAGCTGAAACAAAGCTTTGAAAATAACAAAGTTAGACTAAGATGTTTTTGTTAAATCACTTTGAGGTTAAAAAAAAAAAAAAACAAGAAGGCAATCTAAAGTTTTACAAAGGCACACAGCTGAATGCAGAACAAGGCCAGGGAACAAGAACAAAACAGCCCAATTATGGTTAGCTCATGTACCTTTCTCAGTGGGATTGGTTGATGATTAAAGGTATGACTAATTCCTTGTACCCATTTCTGCCCTCAGTCTCCTGATATAAAAAACTATTAATGAGTGGGTATGTACCCTAAAGATTTAATGTAGAGCTGACTGATATTTTTCATGTATAAAAGTTTAGTTTTGTGATTCCTTCAGGACTCCTCATAAGATTACCTTTCAAGTAATGAAGTGATTGGTCCTGTCTTTGTAGCTGCAAAACACAGCCTGCCAGTAAAAGAATATCTTGCTTGCTCACACACTGTTAATCTATAACAAGTTGCTTGGGTATGAATGTATGTGGGTTCTTGGGATAATTTGGTTCATTTGTAGTAGTAAAATGTTTAATCATGTAAGAAATATGGAAACATGCTGGTTTTCACCTGAAAAACAGAATGTAACCACATTGTAATTCCTATATTGCCTGAAAATCTTTGTTAGAGTATATAAGCTGTAGGAAAAAAGTATACAGTAGAAAGAACAGAGAAAGAACATGAGAGAACAGAATAAAGAAGGAAGCCATCAAGAGACTGTGAGTGTCTTTTCCCTAAAATCCCTCTCAAAGCCCTGTGCTGCTGAAGGCTGGCCCCACACAGCAGTAAGCCTCTTCTAGGCTGCTGATTTCTCTCAGCAGTCCTTAGTGTGTAGATATGCTGGGCGAGTCCTACTAAATCCGGCCAGTTTCAGGGACCTCCTGAAGCCACGACATTGACTTCCTCCCCACTAGAAAAAATGTGTCTCCAGCTTCCCCCAAGGTAGAATGTTTTATCCCTGAGGAAATCGATACCCAACAGTTTATAATCCCAGCGCTTGAGTGGCTGGCTGGTGCACACCTTCAATGCCAGCACTTGAAAGGCAGAGGCAGAAAGATCTCTGTGAGTTCAATGCCAGCCAGGAATACATGGAGCGGAGGGGAGGGGAGGGGAGAAAAGAGGAGAGGAGAGAGGAGGGGAGGAGAGGAAGAATTCAGTGGTTGAGTCCTTGGCTGTTGTGTCTTCAAAAGACGACTTGGGTACACTGTTTCTTTTCTCTCTGTTTCCCAGCCATCACCATGTGTGCAGTTTTGCTCCACCACCTACTCCACTGGGTTGTCCTTCCAGGCCATAAAGCTGTGAGGCCAGGCAGGCAGGGACTGGAACCACAAGCTGAAGAACACCTTCGCTCCTAATACGTTGGTTTCCCCTGATATTCTGCCATAGTAATGGGGAGTTCGCATGGCCTCTTGGGATAGTTAGGGCTCCTCAGTCTAAGCTGCTCTACAACAGCATGGGACTTCAGGCTGGAGCACTGCAGTAAGGAAGGCAAGAGCTGTCCCACTTTTTTGTTTGTTTGTTTGTTCGTTTCTTTTTTTAAGACAGGGTTTCTCTGTGTAGCCCTTGCTACCCTACAAGTAATTCTGTAGACCAGGCTGGCCTTGAACTCAGAGAGATCGGCCTGCCTCTGCCTTCCGAGTGCTGAGACTAAAGGTGTGTGCCAGCCATCACTGCCTGGTGCTGCCCTGCCTTTTATGACTCAACTTCATTCCACCCATGTTCAAGGTGCAGCACACACCTAGACCTCATGTCTGGATGGCAGAGGTGTCAAAGAGTTTGTATCCACATTCTAAAACCACCATCCGAGAGAAGTACAAGTTTACCCCTAAGCAATGCCTCCATTTAGACGCCATTTCACATGGAATGACCTAGAAACTGTAACTCAGCACAGGAGCTTGGCAGTCCTCTATAGTTCAGAATGGCTGGCCTCACAGGTGACAAGATGGGCACTTCCATCCCCACTCCACAGCTGAGAAAACAGGGCAGCTCAGGCACCCAGGTGACTTGCCCTAAGCCATATCAACCGTACTTCAGTCCTGAGTCCTGTCTAGGGCTCTCTCCAGCAGACAGTCGTGAGCTGGGATGCAGAGACCAGTCGAACCACTCTGAAACCACTTTGAAACTTTCTCCCAAAGTTGACCCTTGCTTTTCATGGATTTAGAAGTTCTGGTCCTGTACATGACTGATAGTAAATTGTTGCCGGATGCCCATAGGAACCAAATGCATTGGGGAACATGATTGTCACCTGTCCTCCCTCCTGGAGCCTGAACCTGAAGCCACATTCATTCACAGCCGGAATCTGGGCTGAGATGCTGGGACACTGGACTCAGAAGGGTCACCCAGAGTGGCTACCACCTGTAGCACGAATTCTAATTGGCCTTAATAACAGAAACCTGGAGACAGATATTAGGGAATGAAAGCTGAACGATCAGAGAAGCAGAGCAGGCAGCCACTAGAGCTCTCACCTCTACGAAATCATCAGACTGAAAGAGCAAGCTCCTGCCTCCTGCCTTACATTCCTCTCTCCACCCAGGCATCTCACTTCCTGCCTGTCTGTACAGACCTCCAGACCTCTATGGTTAGCTAGTGGCTAGCTCCGCCCTCTGATCTTCAGGCAAGCTTTATTTGTTAGAGTATAAACGTATAAACAAAATATTACCACAACCACCTTTGGATTTTGTCTGCCCCTCCCACGCCCGCAAAGGCCTGTGTGTTCAAGGCTAGCCATCAGCTTTGTGCTATTAAAAGATAACAAAAGGGCCGGAGAGATGGCTCAGCGGTTAAGAACACTGACTGCTGTTCCAGAGGTCCTGAGTTCAATTCCCGGCAACCACATGGTGGCTCACAACCACCTTGAATGAGATCTGGTGCCCTTTGCTGGCGTGCAGGCAGAAGTCTGTATACATAATAAATAAAATAAAATAAAAAAGGTAACAAAAACCTTTAAGAGGCAGGGCCTAAGACAGACATGGCAGCTTTACTCACCTCAAATCATTTCATGCTTCAAAAGATTCCCTCAGCATTGGGGTCTGGAGAGATGGCTCTGTGGTTGAGATCACTGGCTGCCCTTCCAGAGGGCCCGGGTTCAATTCCCAGCACCCACATGTCAGTTCACACTGTCTATAGCTCTAGTTCCGTCCCAGGGCATCTGGCATTCTCACACAGACATGCATGCAGACAAACATGAGTGCACACAAAATAAAAACAAATGATTCCTTCAGCTTATCTGTCACCTTCTCCCACTTAACAGTGTGACCTCATTACTCCTCATAAGGAGCTGAGTTAGGCTCTCAGACTGGGGAGTGGGTGAAGTGCATGTCTCACAAACATGAGGACCTGAGTTCAAATCCTCAGAATGCAGAAAGCCATACAGCAAGAACAGAGGCAGAGACAGGCGAATGCATCAAAGCTGGTCTATGCAGCAGCAGACAACTGACCCTATCTGAAACAAGGTGGAAGGTGACGGCTGACAGCACAGGCTGTCCTCTGATCTCCACATGCACATCATGGCACACATGAACCCACAACCAAACCCCCACACGTGAGCACTCACACACAAAGACTCAAAAGGAATGGTATCTAGGACTAAGAACACATCAGGGGCAGAGCGCTTGCAGAGCACGTGCATGGCCCCGGCTTCCAGGCCTAGTACTGCAAAACCAGAACAGAGTTAGGTCCCATCCCTCTCCTTCTGAACCTGGCCTGACCTGATGACTCTCTTGTACCTGCTTCTGCTTAGCTATCTTAGGGTACTCGCTCTGTGGCAAGACAGCTACCATATATGAAATCCAGCTCCCCTAGGACGTCCGTGCTGGTTTGGACACATGCCAATGCCCCACTCAACAATCCTAGCACAGCCGGCCTTCCAGCCATCTCCAAGTGTGCCACCATCCTGGATCCTCCAGACCAGTTCGTCTACGTGCTGAGCAATCTCAGCCCACACCTCAAGGACCAGAAAAACCACATGGCTAAGTCCTGCTCAATCTCCTGGCCCACAAAATCTGACACAATCAAGCTTGTTTTCTGCCAGAGTGTTGACTAGCTTGCTATGCAGCCACTGTACTGCGACACACACCTGTGTTCCCTGCAATCCTAATGACAGTCATTCTTATTTCTGGATCAGGAAACTCAAGTGGCCATCGGCCATTTCTCTGCTCCTTCTCCTGCCATGTGCTGCTCCTGTGGGTGGGAGAAGAAACCAGGGTGACGAAGCAGAAAGCTAGGGCAGATCCTGATCCCCGGCTTCTGTTGTCCCCACATGACTACTTCTTGGTTTTTCCCCCTTCTGGAGACAGAGTCTCATGCAGCACAGGCTGGCACGACTTACTAAGGTAGCAGATGGCCTTTCCTCCTGCCTCTACCTCCCGAGCTCTGGAGAAACAGACATGAGCCACAGCTGGTTTATGGACCAGAGGAGACCTAGTCCAAGCCTGTATGCTCACTAGGCAAGCAGTCTACCAGCTGAGTTATATTCCCAGCCCCAAGGTTTTTATTGCGTTTTGTTTGTTGGTGAGTTAATTTATTTTGTTTTAGAGACAGAGTCTCACTCTGTAGTTTTTACTGGCCTGGAACTTACTATGGAGACCAGGCTGGGCTCAAATTCACAGAGCTCTGCCTGCCTCTGTCTGTCTGTCTGTCTGTCTGTCTGTCTGTCTCTCTCTCTCTCTCTCTCTCTCTCTCTCTCTCTCTCTCTCTCTCGTGGAAGGTCTTTGCTGTCCTCTGATTCTCAACATATTCTACAGTTTTCCTACAGTGATTTTTTAGCCATTGTGCCTCTTGCACACTGAATACTGTGCTGAGGCAAACACATATAAAATCGCTTCCACACCAAAGGACTGGTAAGAACTGGTCATACATCAAACAGGTGTCCAGACATAGAGGAGGAAAGGGTGACATAGGGATCAAGGATGGCCAGGAAAGGACTTGGAAACGGTGGCCTCTGCACAGATCTGAGAAGGGCTCTATAGCTTTCTGTATCAAGGCCTGGGAGAGAGACTTCCTGGCAAGCAGCTCTGCAAGGGAAGGGCCCCAGAGAGAGCATCTCAGGGTTGGAGAGGAAGCTGTGTGGCTCTGGTGCGTTTGGGGGGGTGGGAGTGATGGGAGAAGTGATCAGAAGGTGTTTAGCCCAGAGCCTATAAAGTTTTCCATGAGGTGAGCACACTGACCATCTGTTCAGATCAAAACTGGCACATGCATAGTTCTACATATGACTTCTGGGGGTCCCCAGATCCCTAGAACCCAAGCGGGGTAAGACTCTTGCTTTAAATGGTCAGTATTAAAACTAGAAAACAGCTTAGGCTGTTGCTCAGTTGGTAGACTGCTTACCTAGCAAGCACAAGGCCCTGGGTTTGAGCTCCGCACAACATAAACTAGGTGTTGTGACATACATCTGTGATCCTAACACTCCGGAGGTAGAGACAAGAGGATCATAAGTTCAAGTTCATTCTCCACACATGCTGAGTTTGAGGTTAGCCTGGGCTACATGAGAAGGTTGGATAATCTTTTTGTATACTTTGTTAGGATGTGTCTGTTCTACCTCACCTGCCTAAGGCATCTTCTCATTGGTTTAATAAAGAGCAGTCGGCCGGTGGCCTGGCCCTTTAAGGCTTGGCTCAAGCCATCAGAGAACAGCTACAGGTGTGCAGAAAGCCAGGTCCAGATGGAGAAAACCTCTGAACAGGTGCAGTATGGTTGAAAATGTACTTAGCTGCTGAAGAAAGAAAAGAAAATGGGTAAAGACAGTCATAGAAAAATTAATGTTTGAAAATAATAAAGTCATTAAAGAAAGAGTAAAGTAATATAAAAAGAATAATCCACATAAAGATGGAAATACTATAACACAGGGTGTTGGGACCCCATTTAGTGCTTCATTGACTTTATATTTTAAAAATGCTAGTGAACATGAAACAACAGCCAAGGAAAGACATTGGATAATAGAAAAAAAACTGCTGGATAGAATCAACCTGTATATTTTAAAAATGTTGACTTCAAATGGAAACTGGAATATGTTTTTTGTTGGGGAAGAGGTTATGCCTTTGTTTCCACAGGAAACGAAAAGCTATGGATTCTGGCAAAATTAATAAAGATGAGATTTGATCAGGGAAGACCTCCTGAAAATCTTGGCTACAGACATGAAGAAAGAAAACAAGAAAAGCTACAAGACAGGTGACGTATAAGCTGACCCCTCTACATAAGAACAGCTCTGAGACTGGATGAGACATGAAGAATATTGTTGGCTACAGAGCCCTCATGACTTCATATGGTATGGACAGAGATTTATATACCGGTTTGGTTATTCAGTCCAAACAGACATAAAATTGACAGATGCCTTTTACCTGCTCAAACAAAAAACAGAAAAATATTATTTAGCTGATTGGTACACAATGCACATTTGTATGTTACCCTTAGAAGTTTGTATGTTTTCAGAGCAAAACAACCAAACATCACTGAAGACAAGTAACTCAGATGATCCAGCTAATGTGGGGTGTCCTCCTGTATGCTATGAATATATTTTATTACCATTGTTAATAAACAAGCTGATTTGGCCAAAAACCAGGCAGAATATAGCCAGGTGGGAAATCCAAAGAAAACTACAGGGAAAAAGAAGGCAGAGTCTGGGAGATGCCAGCAGCCACCAGGGAAGCAAGATGTGAGGTAACAAACCACAAGCCTCATTGTAAAATATAGAATAACAGAAATGGGTTCATTTAAGTTGAAAGAGCTAGTTAATAATAAGCCTGAGCTAATAGACCAAACAGTTTGTAAATTAATATTAAGCATAAGAGAGGTTATTTTAAAAGTGGCTGTAGGATGAGAAGCCTCCAGCTCCATCTAGCCTTTCAGAATCCTCCATTGTTGTTTCCTCAAAAATCTGCATCAAGGACAATTTCACAGTGACTAGCTAAGATGACCCAGCCTCACAGACTGCTCCAGCTAGGGCTTCAGGGAAGCCCTGCACTTTCCCAGCACATAGAGCCTGGACAACAATGATACAGCTAGCTCTGCCAGGACTTGACCATTATCCCAATCTTCTCAGGGTCCCCTAAAGGTGCCATTTCCCCCAGGCAATAGGAAGCAATTTTAAAATCACAATGTCCACATTGCTGAGAGATGAGGGGGGTGGTTTTGTCATTTGGCGGGCTATGGATGTTTGTCATCATTTAGGGGGACTGATTGCAAGTTATTATTGGTCATGATCGGGGGAAAAAACTAAGCAAAGGGAGTTAGATTCAGGGATCTCTTTCTTTTTCTTTCCTCTATCCTTCTTTCTCTCTGATCTAGTGTTGAAAAGAAGGGGAGGGGAATAAGGGGTGTAAAAATGAAGATATAGGAATGGTAGGATGTAGTTGGAAGGCTTTTCTCTGTCCAGCCTGGTCCCACTTGACTGGTTTCTCTCTGCCCACCAGGTCCCCGAAGCTGCTTATAAGATAATCACTCAGTGACTTAATATATATTTATAATTGTTTGGCCAATGGCTTAGGCTTATTACTGGCTAGCTCTCTCTTATAAATTAACCCATTTCTACTGATCTGTGTATCACCACATGGCTGTGGCTTACCAGTGATGCCCTGGCATCTTGCCTCTCTGGCAGCTACATGGCATCTCCTCAACCCTGCCTTCCCTCTATCACTGTTTGGAATTCCCACCTGGCTTTACTTGGCATAGCCATTGACCGAAACAGCTTTATTCATTAATCAAAAGAAGCAATATATATTCACGGCATACAGAAGGACATCTCACATCAATAGGAATAAAAAGGTAGATTATTGAATCTGCTTTTAAACTAAAACACAACTACTTGTATCAAATATTTTACATTGGTATGGACTTTTGTATATTAATACAAATTTAAGGTTATTTTGTGCATATGTTTTTACTCTTGTTTAAGGTATTGTACCTATGTCGCTCATTTAAACATGTAATATAAAGTTCTAGACCTTGAAAGCTACTATTATTATAAACTGTTTAGGATAATTAAGAAATGCAAGTTAGTAGTTAGTAACATATAACAAACAAACTAGTAGTCATGTTAGGTATGATTTCAAGGTTGAACAGAGATTATATTTTAGATAGTTAGGTGGTCTTCAAACACTTCAGAGACCTACAGAATATGGCATTTAAGATGTTTCAATAACATAAGGCTTTTCATAACAGTGAGATGTGTCTGCTCCTGGCAGCCCCAATCTACTTCAGGGAAGATGATGGGCATCTAAGAACCTCCATATGGAGTTTGTTTTTGTTGTGGCAGTTAGTCACTGGGCAAGAAACTGCCCTTGCCTCAGTGGCTAACAGTATGCTGTCCAAATTGGACAAGGAGGACATAAAGGAAGTTGCCTTCTGAACTTTGCCAAGACAAGGTAGGCCAGTCCTTCAAAATTCTTGCTTCACAGAAAAGTCTGTAAGATATTCTGGGCTTGTAGGGCAAAGATGGATGCCCCAGCATTGCAAAGGAACCTTGGATGACTGCCCTGGCAGCCATCTGTCTCTGTCATTTCTAGTTTTGGAAGTTCTTGCTCTGCACTTCCTGTTTACTAGGGTAATATCTATCCTTCAAGTCTCTGGTGGGGTTGAAGACTAGATGGTTATAGTTTTACAATTTTCCTTGTTACCAAATTTATAAAAGAAACTCACAAAAGAGATGTAAAGTTTATAAATGTTGAGAGACATAAAAACTTAAGTTGTTTATCTAAGAAAACGTTTTAATGTCTCAAATGATACTTTTAGGCTGGTAGTACAAGTTATGATAGAAAGTGATTTAGGCTGGGCAGTGGTGGCACACGCCTTTAATCCCAGCACTCAGGAGGCAGAAGCAGGTGGATCTCTGTGAGTTTGAGACCAGCCTGGTCTACAAGAGCTAGTTCCAGGACAGCCTCCAAAGCCACAGAGAAACCCTGTCTTGAAACCCCACCCCCCAAAAAGTGATTTAGATATAAAAACACCAAGATAGCATAGATAATAAGGTCCTTTCTCCAAAGTTGCAAAATACAAATGGACTGGACATTGTGAATGTGATTTTTACCTGATAATTACTCTTAATGTATTGATGTCAGAAAAAAAACCTTTTTATTGGACTAAAAGAGGGAGATGTTGGCATAATGGTTTTTTACACTCTGTTTTACCTCACCTGCCTAAGTTACCTTCTGATTGGTTTAATAAATAGCTGAACATCCAATAGCTAAGCAGAAGATGATAGGTGGGACTTCTAAGTAGAGCTAGGAATGCTGGGAAAAAAACCTGAGGTGGGAGATTCACTAGCCAGATGCAGAGGAAGTCAGATATATAGTACTGAGGAGAGGAAATGAGCCTTGTGGCAGAAGATAGATTAATGTAAACGGGTTCATTTAAGTTGGAAGAGCTAGTTGGGAACAAGCCTAAGCTAAGGCCACGCTTTCATACTTAGTAAGTCGTCTCCATGTCATTATTCAGAAGTCCAAAGAAAGACCTGTTACACAAGGCTCTATCTCAACAAAACCCAACCAAATAAAAGCTAGGAAAATTTAGTGAACTGAATGAATACTGATGCATACCCCTACCTAGTGGTTAGCTGCTAGTGTGAAAGAAAACTCCTATAAAGAAGCTGAGTGTGCTGACTGATGGAACGTCAATGAATGTAGAGAGTTTGGCATGACCAGGGTCTGGGAACCTAGTCATAATTTCTGTTGAGCTACCATTGGCCTCCCCCAGCCAAAGGGCCATTCCTTGCCTATCTATGTATCAGTCCCAACATCTTGGTAAACAGACAAAAACCTTTGGAAAAGCCAGGTGTTGGTGGCGCACACCTTTAATCCCAGCGCTCAGGAGGGAGAGGCAGGAGGATCTCTGTGAGTTCCAGGCCAGCCTGGTCTACAGAGCAAGTACCAGGACAGTCTCCAAAGCTACACAGAGAAACCCTGTCTCAAAAAAAAAAAAAAAAAAAAAAAAAAAAACCTTTGGAATGTATTACCCAAACCCTCTTCTGCACCAGAAGAAGGGCCAAGGATGCTATCAGACAGCATCTGAAGCCATCTGCCTGGATGTGCCCTGCTTCTCTGATGTCCCCACCAATGTATTTTCAAATGGCCCTAATTTATGACTTTCTTTGTTCTGCTACTAAAACTCTATGAAACTCCTTTGGGGGTAACCTAGTTCTGTGTTCCTGGGCCTTGGCCACTCATATTTGACTCCAGAATAAACTATTCTTTATCACCTTTGAGATGAGAACTTCTGTTTTTTTCCTGCACACTGGTTAAAGCATTCACACACCCTCTCACCCACTCCTACTGGGCTCCAGCTATGTGCAAAGCCCTTCCTAGTCCCTGGGGGAATGGAGGTCTCTGTCCTTAAGCATTCAGTACATAAGAGAGATCACCAAAGCCCAATTCTAGTAAGATCATTTCAAAACTAGAGCATTGTACATGGTTTAATGATGGCTTAAGGGACAACCGTTTGTGTGTGTGTGTGTGTGTGTGTGTGTGTGTGTGTGTGTGTGTGTTTGTGTGTGCTTTATGTGTACATGTGTGTGCATGTATGGAGGCCAGAGATGATGTCAGGTATCCTCTGCTATCACTCTCTACCCCACTCTCACAGAGACAGGGTCTCTCACTGAACCTAGACCTTGACATTTCTCCCAGGTCTTCCTGTTCCCAATGAGTAAGAGTTTTTGCAAAGACCAGGGAGGAAGGGTGGTCCAAAATATGTCATTAACATTGAGATGAGCGTCGGGCGGTGGTGGTGCACGCCTTTAATCTCAGCACTCGGGAGGCAGAAGCAGGCGGATCTATGTGAGTTCAAGACCAGCCTGGTCTACAAGAGCTAGTTCCAGGACGGCCTCTAAAGCCACAGAGAAACCCTGTCTCGAAAAACCAAAAACCAAACCAAACCAAAACAAACAAACAAACAAAAAAAACAACATTGAGATGAGCTTCCTTTACTATCAATCAGAATGGCAAAGGGAGGTGAGGATACACACACTGCTTTGAACCTATCTAGACCCAGATGTGGAACAAGAGATGGACTTAAACTCATCCTCCCACCTTGGTCCTCCAATGTGGAAATGGCACCCTCAGTGTCCACCAAACCAACCCTCCACACATGAGTTCTTTCCTCAACCCCAGTCCATGGTGAGTGAGCATGGCTGGTCCAGGGATGGAGGGGGGGCCAAGTCCTGACTCAGCTTTGTCTTGTCTCACTGGTGCAACCACAGCTCCCCAGTCCCTGGTGGCTGGGAACTGCCTGCCTCCTACAAAGTACATGCTCTGGTTTTCCCTTTCAGATCTGTCACAGGCCATGGTTAGGAGATGGGATTCTTTCCCTAAAAAGGAAATAGGGGGAAGGGTGACTAAAAATCTAGGCTTCATATGATGACAGACATGGGGCCGGAGGACACACTGACCCTCTTCCTAGAAAACTAATTTTGAGGAGTCTCTCCCCCAAGCAAGGCTGCCTGCCCCCAAGGACAACTGTCACAGAGTAGCTGTCTATCATTTCCTCAGATGCTGTCTAGGGAGAGAACAGGAGCACAGTCTGGGTAGCTACAGAACAGAGAGCACCTGTCAACTTAGCTACTCACAAGGCAGGGCAGAGAAAAACTGAGCAGCCCAGAGGCTGAGACTCAGCAAAATTGAAACCCCCTGTGGGCTGAGATACCAAATCAATAACAAATGGGCACCCAGGCCAGCACTGCAAACCTTGGTGATTTTTTTCTCTCATCTGCTTGGAAAAGCAGCTGGGAAGAAAAGGTGCAACCCCACGTCTAGGAGCAGGGCCCTGAGGGGTAGAGAAAGAGGCATATTCATTCTTGTAAAGATTTGAGGAGATTCTTTGGGTTGCATTTGTGCCTGGAGCTATTTACTTTCCTTAAGCTTAAACCAAACTGTGCAATAGTATAATTGCTGTCTTGGAATTCACTGGCTGAACCAAACTGGGATTTTCAGTATTGACTCTCCTGGTTTAGGAGAAAGGGTGGGAGGCAGGAAATAGAGGCACTGGGTGGAACTGATGGGAGCAGGAGACCCTTCATACCTGGGGTCTCAGATACTTCTAGTACAGTCACATGGGAGCGCCTCAACAGCCAAATTTCCCAATTATACTCCAAACTAGTTAAACTAGTTAAACTAGTCTCTGCAATGGGAGCTGCCTACATGTTTTTTTTTTTTTTTTAAGATTTTATTTATTTATTACGTATACAACATTCTTTTTCCATGTATATCTGCACACCAGAAGAGGGCACCAGATCTCATAATGGATGGTTGTGAGCCACCATGTAGTTGCTGGGAATTGAACTCAGGACCTCTGGAAGAGCAGTCGGCACTCTTAACCTCTGAGCCATCTCTCCAGCCCCATGCCTACATGTTTAAGAAAAGCCTCAAGCCCGGTGTTGGTGTCGCATGCCTTTAATCCCAGCACTCGGGAGGCAGAGGCAGGTGGATCTCTGTGAGTTCGAGACCAGCCTGGTCTACAAGAGCAAGTGCCACAATAGGCTCCAAAGCTACACAGAGAAACCCTGTCTCGAAAAACAAAAAAAAAAAAAACAAAAACAAAAACAAAAAAAAAAAAAGAAAGAAAGAAAGAACGAAAGAAAGAAAGAAAGAAAGAACGAAAGAAAGAAAGAACGAAAGAAAAGAAAAGCCTCCTGGGGCTGGGGAGATGGCCCAGAGGATGAAATGCCTGCCATGCAAGCCTAGTGACCCAAGTTTGATCCCTGTAACCCACATAAGGTGGAAATAGAGAACCCATTCCACAAAGTTGTCCTCTGACCGCCATATGTTTGCTGTGCATTGCCATATATCTCACTGTATGTCTTTTACACACACACACACACACACACACACACCTTCTGTTTTGTTTTGTTTGGGAGAGGGGGTTGAGACAGGGTTTCTCTACAACAGCCCTGGCTGTCCTGGCACTCACTCTGGAGACCAGGCTGGCCTCGAACTCACAGAGATCCTCCTGCCTCTTCCTCCTGAGTGCTGGGATTAAAGGGATGTGTCACCACTGCCTGGCACATACATTTTGTTTTCAGAAAGAAACCTTCATTTGAGCTTGGTTGGTAAAGTTCTTGCTTTACAAGCATAAGGACCTGAGTTTGATTCCTAGACCCCACATAAAAAGCCAGGCTGTCCAGAGCCTATAATCCCTGTGCTAGGTAGTTCCCCGGGGCTCACTGGCCCGCTAGCCTAGCATACTTGGTGAGCTCTAGGCCACTGAGGGAAGACAACAAGGTGGATGGTGCCTAAGAAAAAATAGCCAAAATTGTTCACTGCCTCCACATACACACACATGTGCACGCACACCAAACACACAAGTGTACTGGAACTCGCCACCCCAACCCCAGGTATCTCTAGTGTATAGTCCATGTTGAGAATAAAGGTTTTATAATCAAACTCTTTGTTTTACATTATTTTTTTAAATTTATGTGTATGATTGTTTTCCTGCATTTATGTATGTGTCCTAGCTGGCACAGAACTGACTCTGTAGACCAGGCTAACCTTGAACTCACAGAGATCTACCTGCCTCTGCCTCCTGAATGCTAGGATTAAAGGTATATGCTACCACACTGAGATAAAATAAATAAAACTTTAAAAGAAATAGTCTCAGTGCTGGAGAGATGGCTCAGAGGTTAATAGCACTGACTGCTTGACTGCTCTTCCAGAGGTCCTGAGTTCAATTCCCAGCAACCACATGGTGGCTCACAACCATCCGTTATGAAATCTGGTGCCCTTTTCTAGTGTGCAGATACATATGGAAGCAGAATGTTGTATACATAATAAATAAACAAATAAAATCTTAAAAGAAAGAAAAAAAGAAAGAAAGGTCTCTGGGAGTTGACTTAGACTCTAAAGTTCCTCTAGTGATTGTAACATGCAGCTAAGGGTCCATTGTTGATAGATAAGAGACAGGCACCAGGCTAAATTCAAAACACTAGGCCCTCTCTTAGAAAAATGAGGTCTGCCTGGCGCTGGTGGTGCACTTAAGTCCCAGCACTCGGGAGGCAGAGGCAGGTGGATCTTTGTGAGTTCGAGACCAGCCTGGTCTACAAGAGCTAGTTCCAGGCCAGCCTCCAAAGCCACAGAGAAACCCTGTCTCAAAAAAAACAAAATAAATAAATAAATAAAATAAAATAAAATGGCACCCCAGGAACTAGAGATGCAGCTCAGTTGGTAGAGTATTTGCCTAGCATAGATGAGGACCTGGGTTTGCTCCCTGGCCCTGCAGAAACCAAGCACTGTGGTACACAATGTGATCCCAGAGCTTGTGAGTTGGAGGGGAGGATCAGGAGTTCAAGGTCATCCTCAGCTACATAAAGAGTTTTGAGTCAAGCTGCTGGGGGAAAAAACTCTCAAAGCCAGGTCACACAAAGCACTCTGTGTCCCCAGCAACACACAGCCTTCCCCATTCTCTTCTACAGTTCATGGAGAGAGAAGTCTTTTTGAAGAAGGCTGCAGACCGGTTCTCTTTGCAGAGGAATTGGCAGCCTTAAATTTCGGCAACTTCTAGGTCTAGGCTGTCAAAGTGCTGACTTTGGGAGCATAATTGCTTGTTGTCTTGTCTATGAAATGGAACGAGGAGTACCGAGCTGGCCAGATACTGTCAGAAGAGTCATAAAAAGGCTATGAGTCATGACAGATGTTGTAGAAATGCCTCTCCTGAATGAGTCACCCTCTACAGGAGGCGTCGTTGAAAAAGAGACCTCTAGGGAAATGTTGACATCCAGTCTATCCACCTTGCCAGTGATGCAATCTTAGGCAAATGACTGAACCACTGTGAGCCTCCCATTCCTCACTGCAGATATGGGTTGGCCAAGCCTGCTTTGCAGAATTTCTCTGAAGTTAAAGATAAGTTTCTTTTCCCTGCTTTCCTATCTGATACTCAGGAGTCAGAGGCAGGAGGGTCAGAAGTTCAAGGTCACCCTCCACAGCATAGGGAACTGGAGCTGTCTGGGTTACATGAGACCCTGCCTCCTGCCCCCGAAAGAGAAGCCTTTCCTGAAGGAGGGAGGAGTGGACCAGGAGAAAACTAGCTCTTTCTTTGCTGCATAGAAGGAATAAGGTAACCCAAACGATCCTCTAGGCTTTGCTCACACCATGTACCCATGCTCCTTGTGCTATGGAGCAAACCATTTCTAGAGAGGGAGATAAACACAAACAGCCATGTGTGAAGCGCCATCCCAATTATCTAGCAAACCATTCAGGGACGTCACAGCCCTCTGGTTTTGTAGAAGGCACTGCCTCTCTCCATCCTGGCCTCTCCTCAGGTCCTGTTCAGCAATTACCATCTGCCAATCACAGTGGGCACAGCCTCATCAGCTCATCTCTCTGCCAGTCCCACCATTCTCCCCTGAAACAGGACACTACTGTAAGACTTTGAAAAGCATAGCCATCAAGGGTGCCCCTGCTCTGTGTCTGCACCCTGACTGTGCCAGGCTCTAACTGGTTCCTCTGGTTATGAGTACTCCAGGTAAAAGAAAGGCATGAACTTAAGCTGCTTGTCACCCAGCAATTAGCCTAATGCTATCATTTCAGCTCAGGCAACCCGGAGTGGGGCTTTACAAGTCAGGTCTAGCGTCTCTCCCACCTCCCCCAACAGCCCTTCGGAGACCAGGGACTGAAGGAACAGTTAGTTGCCTCTAAGCAAAAGGGTTGGTTTTGTTTGCTTGCTTTAAGGTGGAGGGCTCAGTCAGTAAAGTGCTTGCCAGGCAAGTGTGAGGCCCTGAGTTCAGATCCTCAGAGGCCAGGTAAAAAGCCAGATGTGGCAGCATGCACCTGTCATCCCCAAGGCGGGAGGCAGAGACAGGGGGATCCCTGGGAGCTCACTGGCTAGCTGACCAGCTTAGCTTAGCCATCTTGGCAAAGTTCCAACAAGAGACCCCGTCTCAAACAGAAGGCTGAAGACATCTGAGGCAAAGGACGGAAGGCTGTCCTTTACACTTCACATGCATGCACGCGAACACACACACACTCACACACGGAGTGACTCTTAGCTTTACAAACACAGACAGCAGAAATCCTGAAACATCCTATAACGCAGTTTACCTCCTATCTGCTGGGAGCTCTTCAAGAATGCATAAATGTACTTATTTATACTCCTTCGGTGTTTTGTTTGTTTCTCGATGGTGAGTCAGGATAAGGCCCAGGCCGACTTTAAATTCCTGGGGCCCATCACCTCTTTGCAAACAGTTCATTGTCTACTAACAAACATCTAAGTATTTGCTGGTGCCCAGGGCACAGAAGAACCCTCCAATTAATTCTTCCCAAAGCAGAAGTCCGTGGTGAGAAAGAAAAAAAAAAAAAACACACTCTGGAAATTGCTTGCTGACAGTTCCCTTGGCTGGAGCTTTAGTGAGGCACGTGACGGGTGTAATTGCTGCTTCTAGTTCTCCTGCCCAACGTGTGGTGTGCTTCTGATTGCACCGTAGATGCATCTCGGCCCATCCTTGGGTGTGGTCAGCATCGGGAGGCAGGTCCTTGCTCATCCAGCTTCGGGAGGGCAGCACTCTTCACCCAACACCTCAGACAGGAATCCGAACGTGGGCGCCTAATGAACACTAATGAGGGAAAGGTGTTGGCAACAGGACTGCATCGAGCTCGGTTTCAAGTCCTTCATCCTGGCAGCACTAAGGCCCACGGACGTTCAGCGAGGCCCCAGCAAAAAGCGAGCAGTTTATAAGCAACTGAGCCCTTCCAGCTTTAGTCAACAGGGATTCCGGTTTCGTTGTGAGAGACTTAACGGTCGCAGGATGAGGCGCTGGGGTGTGCGTGTGTGTGGAGAGGGGTGTTCTGTGGAACTTCCGGCTGCATTCTGTGGCGCTCCTACTCAGTTCCAAGCTGCTTCCTACACCTTCAGTTCCGTGAACTTTCGGCTGTGTTCTCCAGCATTCTGAGGAACTTCCGGCTGTGCTCTGGGAACTTCCGTCTGTGTCCTCTGGAACGCCCTGCAGTGTTGGAGGGAGCGTCTACCGTGGCTCTTGCCAAGTTATCTGGCCTCTTTGCGGAAACCAGGGCTTTCTCTCTTGGGCCTCATTGGGAGACACGGTTGGCCCATGGGCCACCATCTGTAATTTTTGTTGTTTTTCGAGACAGGGTTTCTCTGTGTAGCTCTGTAGACCAGGCTGGCCTGGAACTCAGAGACCCTCCTGCCTCTGCCTCCCAAGTGCTGGGATTAAAGGTGTGCGGCCCAGCTATGGGTCACCCACCATCTGCTTGTGACTGTCCTGCTTCCCTGTTGGGTTGGTAGGCCCTTGAGAGACCTGTGCCCCCTAAACTGGCCTCCCCTCCGTACACCTCCATTGTCATCTGCTCTGCGTGAGGCTGTTCTAAGCCTCGGTGGGAAAACCAGCCAGTGCCCTCTCTTCCCGTATTAGAAACGTATATATCATATGTGTTATAATAAATCTTTCTGCCAAAGCTGCCCCAAGTTCTGCCCGCCGCGTGGATGGGCAAAATAATACAGAGACATATTAGGTACAAATGCTGCTTGGCCAATGACTAGGATTCTCATCTGTTAACTCAGTCTTAATTATCATAAATCTATATATTTTATAAGACTTATCTTACCAGACACCTTCCATTGGTGTCCCTCCTTGCCGGTGGCTCACATTGTGCCACTGGAGGAAGAGCGGAGGGGGAAAGGGACACTTCCTGTTTCTCCTTGCTTAAATATGAGTCTCCTTGCTACGTCACTTCCTGCCTGGATCACCACTTCTCTACTACATTTCCCAGAATCCTCTTTGACTCCTAGTCCCTTCTAACTTGCAGCCTCATTGGCCAAACAGTATTCTATTTATCATCCAGTAAGACAAACACACACACAGAAGCACTTCCCCCATCAATATGTGCATATCTTGTTAGTATTCAGGCATCTGCACTGGCCTGCCCCTGGGATTCTGACAGGATACGCCCCCAGCTGCAGCCACTAAGAGCACCACCTGTGCACACTCACTGATATATATGATCACCTCTCTCCCTCTCCCCTTCCCTCTGTCCCCACTCTCCCTCTGCCTGTCTGCCCCTCTTTCTCTCCCCATTCTCCCTCCTCCCCTCTCCCCCTCTCTGCCTGTCTGTCTCCCCTTCCCCTCTCTCTGTCTCTTTTTTCCCCAGAGGCTGGTCTCCTCCCTTCCTCCCCCCTTTTCCCATTCACTTTCCCCTAATTTAAAAAAAAAAAAAACTCCACCCAAGCTCTGTGGCATGCGTTCTTTCTCTCGAGTGCCACTTTTTAAATTACAGCATACCTAGTTTAATTTTCTGCTAGCTTGTGTAGCTAACTGCCGAACAAAAGTAGCAAGTATGCAGAACAAGAGAGACTTAAAGCATTTTTCTCGCTAGAATGATTATAACTTGTGGCTATCCTGTGTGGTGCATGCGGTCTTTTGTGTAGCCAAGGATGGCCTCTCTACCCTGCCTCTGCCGCCTCCTAAGTGATAGAATTCCAAGTATGACACCCTGCCCAGGGCTAGGAATTGAGCCTAGGACTTCTACATGCTAGGCAGGTCCCAAATCCCCTTCCCTATCTCAGACAATAGAATGTTCACCAGTGGGATGTCTCCAAGCCTACCTCTTTGCTAGAGAGTTCAATTAATGTTTATTGAAGAGGAGGAGCCAGGAGGAAGGGCTCACTGGTTTCCACATGGAAGGATAGCTGTATCAGCAGAAATGCCAGTCTGGGGCTTTCCGTTTGAAGGACTGCGTGCCTTCTATAATTTCCTCCTCTATCCTGTCATTCTTTGCTTAGTTGAATCTGAACAACCCTTGAAAACAATATAAATATTTGCTCCCTGAAGAAACTGCCCCAGAGCAGGCTGCTCTTGCCACCCTCCTCCTGGGCAAAGTTGTTTCTGGCTCATTTGTGGCCTAGTGGGATACCTACCACCCACCCCTGTTCAATCGCATTCTCTTGATGATGTATATATTCCTTCAGGGAAGAGACCGTCTTACTTTCCACACTCTGTATTCTAATAGTCAATGGCACACCAGAGGTAAATACATTCTGAGCCTCTGAATGCAGACTAGGGAAAGCTGGGCATGGTTGCCAGACCTTTAGTCTTCGCCCTCCAGAGGCAGAGGCAGGCAGATCTCTATGAGTTCAAGATCAGTCTAGTCTGCATAATGAGTTCCAGGCTAGATAGGGCTACAAAATAAGAACCTGTTTTGTTTATTATTTATGTATTTATTCTCTGCCAGGCTGAGAACTTGGTTTTAAAAAAACAAAACTCCTTTAATCCCATCACTCAAGAGTCAGAGTCAGGCAGATCTCTCTGAGTTCAAGGCCAGCCTGGTCTATAGAACAAGTTTCAGAACAGGCTCCAAAGCTACCGAGCAACCCTGTCTGGGGGAGGGAGGGTGACAAAGCCCGGTGGTGGTGGCACATGCCTTTAATCCCAGCACTGGGGAAGCAGAGGCAGGCAGATAGATCTCTGTGAGTTGAGGCCAGCCTGATCTACAGGGCGAGTCCTAGGACAACCAGAGCTACACAGAGATACCCTGTCATGAAAAACAAACAAACTCTGAGGAGTCCATCTTCTCCTTGAGACCAAGACCTTAATGAGATTTTAAATTCTTGTTTGTTTTTGTTGTACCATATCTACAAGCTCAGGAAAAATGTAAAACTATATTTTTATTTTAACCAACACATAGCAATCATAAACATATATGGATTGCTGTGTAACATTTCAATACATACATATGATGTTTGATAACCAGATCAAGGTGAATAGCTTATATCGCCTAGGACATTGATTACTTCTTTGATGGAGAACCTAAAACTCCTCTCCCCTAGTTCCTTGAATATATTCAATTAATTGTTGTCAGTCACAGTTCCTGTGCCCATTATTCCTCCTGGCCAGCTGTACCACCCAGCCATCTTCTCTCCACCCCTCCCCGACACTCTTCTCAGGCTTTGGTAACGACTGTTACTTTCTCTGCTTCCCTGAGATCCGCTGTTTAGTTTCCACAGTGAGTGAGAAGACACAGTATTTGTCTTTCTGAAGCTGACTTATTTCACTTAATGCACCTCCAGTGCCACCTACGCTACTGGAAATGACAGAATTTTACTCCTCCTTCTGGTGAATAATACCCCATTGTGTATATACGGTACACTTTCCAGCTACTGCTGATGGGCACTTAGGTTGCTTTCAGCTCTTAGCTGTTGTGAATGGTGCTGCAATAAACCTGCAAATACAGGTGTTTTTCTGCTATGCTGACTTCATTTCTTTTGCAGATATACCCAGTATTTGTGTGTGTGTGTGTGTGTGTGTGTGTGTGTGTATATAAACATGTGGAAGCCATAAGTCAACCTTGGATATTATTCCTTATGTGTCACCCCCCTTTAAAGGATTTATTTATTTTGAGGGCTGGAGAGATGGGTCAGCAGTTAGGAGCTCAGGATACTGATCTTCCAGAGAACCCAGGTTCAATTCCCAGCATCCACATGGCAGCTCACAACTGTCTGTAACTCCAGTTCAGAGAACCCAACACCCTCACACAGGCAAAACACCAAATGCAAATAAAATTTTAGAAAATCATTTTAAAAGACTTCTTTCATTTTATTTATGTACATATGTGTTTACCTGAATGCATTTATGTGCACAACATATGTGCAACAGTCTGTGAAGGCCAGAAGAGGGAGTTGGATCCCCTGGGACTAGATTTATAGGTGGTTGTGAGCCTTCATGTACTGAGAATCAAACCCCGGTCCTCCGCAAGAGCAAAAGAGCAGCATGATCTCCTAGCCACTGAGCCATCTCTCCAGCCCCAATCCTCTCACCCCAATCACCAGCAATAAAACAGTGAGACTCTCACTATCCTGGAACTCTCCAAGCAGGCGAGACTGACTGACCAGCAAGCTCTAGTGCCTGCCTCTACCTCTCCAGCTCTGGGATTACAAGTGTGTGCCAACACCCCCAGCTTTGCTCTGATCTTTCCTCATGATTAAACCCAGTACACACTGGACGGGAATACCGCAGGAGTGATTTGTATTCTGCTCAGTGCATCACATCAGAGTTTCACGGGCTTCTCTCCTGCAAAGTCTTGGAATTCAAGGGGTCGAATGGCATTTTCTGGGGAGAGTTTTTGAGATATTGTAAATGGTCTTTTTCTCATCCTACTTGCACCCACTAATCCTAACATCCATCAATGATTCTTTCCTGGAATAGTCATACTTAAAAGGAATGAAATAATTAGAAGAAATAAATGACAGGTAAACCTATGAAGGCAACCTTATTTTTAAAAGACTGTGCTATGGTCTTTTCGTAGGTAGCAGGCAGGAATCACAAAATGTCCACTAAATTATTTAAATTACTGTTGACTTCTAGGCACTCTGAACCCATGAGAAGGGTGTCTTATTTGTTTATTGGATAATATAGCCTTGCAGCTAGTCCACCACTGTCATCCAAAGCGAACAAATGCCTTGGGATCTCTTGGCACTTTGCTGTTCTTGATCAGTTCACCCTGACCCTTGTGCCAATTAGGATGTAACCTATCTGGAGGCTAGTATGAAAGCTCATCTTTGTTTTAAATATCTTTATTTAAAGTTTTAAATTCCTAAAATTTATTTTGATTTTTAGTTATGCATATGTGGAGGGGGGGCATTGTGTGAGTGTTGGAGCCTTGGAGGCCAGAGGCATCAGATCCCCTAGATCTGGAGTTACTGGCCATCTGACATGGATAGTGGGAGCCAAACATGAGAGTTCTTTGCAAGAACAGCAATCTCTAATTTTAAACACAGAGCTATCCCTTCAGCCCCAGATGAAGTTAAAATTTCTTTTCTTTTCTCTTGTTTTTGAGACAAGAGAACCTTTGGAGACAAGTGTACCTTTGGAACCTGTCCTGAAACTCACTCTGTAGACCAGGCTGGCCGTGAACTCAGAGATCTGCCTGCCTCTGCCTCTCAAGTACTTGGATTAAAGACATGCAATAATTCTTTTGTTTTAGGCAGGGACTCACTGTGTAGTTGTGGCTGGCCTGGAACTCACTATGTAGCTATGTAGACCAGGCTAGCCTGGGACGCTTCTCAATCTGCCTGTCTCTGTTTCCTGCATGGTATTAAAGATGTGAATCCCCACACTTGGATGTTTTAACTTTGATTTCCTATTTGGGGTAGGGCTGTCTCACAGCATGTGTTTAAAGGTCAGAGGACTACTCACAGGGGTCAGTTCTCTCCTTCCACTGGGTGGGTCCCAGCCTTGGTGGGTTAACCCAGCAAGCCACCTGGCTGACTTCCATGGTGTCCCTGCCATCTTTCTGATTTCTTCTTCAGTTTGTGTGTGTGTGTGTGTGTGTGTGTGTGTGTGTGTTGTTGTTGTTGTTTGTTTGTTTGTTTGTTTTGATTTGTTTTTTTTGTTTTTGTTTTTGTTTTTTTTTTTTGCTTTTTCGAGACAGGGTTTCTCTGTGTAGCTTTGGAGCCTATCCTGACACTCGGTCTGGAGACCAGGCTGGCCTCAAACTCTCAGAGATCCGCCTGCCTCTGCCTCCCAAGTGCTGGGATTAAAGGCATGCGCCACCAACGCCGGCTCTTCTTCAGTTTTGTGTCCATTCTGATCTCAGCTCTAAGTTCTGTTTGACACAAAGTCCTCAGGGACAGAGTTTCTTAAATTTGCAGAAAAGGTAGTTGGCAAGAAATCTAATTGAAACTGATTGAAGCTATCGATCACCACCTTTATTTATCTCATCAATACAGGAGATGGCTGTAACTCTGTAACTTCTTCCACACAAAGGTGGCCTTGGTTTTTCCTGTTGGAATCCGGGCTGGCCTTTGCTAGCAGACATGTTGTCTGTGTGCTTTGTTTTGAAGATGGTGTGTATCCTGAGGGTCTGGGCCTGAGGTTCCTGCTTGTGATAGTTTAGCTTCAGGTTATTTTACTGGATTTAGAATCACCTAGGAGACACTTGTCTCTCTTGCTTCCTGCCTGTGGATACCATGTAGCCAGCTGCCTCACTTTCCGGCTACCATATCTCTCCTGTCACGGTGACTGTATCTCTTCTCCAACTCTGAGCCAGTGAGTTCTTCCCATTCTTTTGTCAGAGACTTTGTTTAAGCAACAAGAAAAATAACTGGCATACTGCTTTACCCCTCAGCTGTAAGAGTCTCACATACAAGCCAAGTGAGAATGCTGCCATGGGTATGGGAGGGATACTTTTTGGTGTCTACCTATCCCAGCCAGTTCCCAGCTGAGAGCACACTTCCAAACCCACAATGGAACTGAAGCTCCTGCATGTCAAGCCTAGCTGCAATTCATGGCTGACAGTTCCCTGAGCAATAGAATGGTGATTTTTAAGCTGGTGATATTTGGAATATTTGTTACAATGTAATAGATAGCCCAAACACACACACACACACACACACACACACACACACACACACACACACACACACACACACACTTTTCCACTACAGAAAAGTAGTATAATTGATTTGGACCTAGCTCAGGGTATTTGTGCTTTATGCTGTATATGTGCATTTACTGGGCCTGGGAAGATGGTTGGTAGAGAAGAGAACTTGCCACATAAGCCTGAGGACCTGAGTTCAAATCCCCAGTACTCATATAAAAAGCTGGGTCTGGCCACAAACTTGTCTCTAACTCTAGTGCTGTCAGAGGTAGATACTGGGGGATTCCTGGGGTTTGCTGGATGCCAGCCTAGCTCCAGGATCAGTGGGAGACGCTATCTCAAGGGAATAATGGGGAATGATACCACAATACTGAATGTCCTATTCTAGCTTCATACACAAGTACTCACTCCCACACTCACATACACGCACACACCCCATATACATGTGCACACAAAAAGAAATGGCATATGTATTTATTTTACTATTTTAAGATTTTTTTCTGAGACAGAAAAAAATTGAAAAAAAAGTGTAGCCTTGGCTGTCCTAGAACTCACTCTTGTAGATCAGGCTGGCCTCCAACTCAGAGATCTTCCTGTCTCTGCCTCCTGACGGCTGGGATTAAAGGTGTGCGCCACCATCCCCAGCACCATCAAAGCAGGTGCCCAAGGAACCCAGAAGAGGACATTGGATCCCCTGTAGCTGGAGTTACAGGTTATGGGTTGCTTGACATGGGTGCTGGGAACCCAACTCTGGTCCTCTGTAGGAGCAGTACTGGCTTTCAGTGACTGAACCATCTCTCCAGCACTTATTTTACTTTCCTAAGTTAAAGAAAAGCCAGAATTCTAATGGCCATCTGGCTCCAAGCATCTCAGAAAAGGAGTGCCCTTGGTGTTAGGGGAATAAAATTGTCAAGGCTTCCTGTGTTGGCTATGTGCTGCACATGTTAGCTTAGACTCCTCTAGATAGCATGTCTCTCATTCCCTGGTGGCATTAGCAGTTTCTCTGAACAAGTGTTTTTGGAAGGCTCATTGCCATACAGCTTCTTGGCTCTGTCCTCAGTGGTTTGGTCTACAGTGGGGTTCAAGAACTCAAGTTTCAGGCCGGACGTTGGTGACGCACGCCTTTAGTCCCTGTTCTCAGGAGGCAGAAGCAGGCTGATCTCTGTGAGTCTGAGGCCAGTCTGGTCTACAGAGTGAGTTTCAGTACAGCCATGGCTACACAGAGAAAACCTGTCTCAAAAAACCAAAAAAGGGAAAGAAAGAAAAAAAAAAAGAGCTTGAGTTTCAGGAGCTGGAGAGATGGCTCAGTGGTTAAGAGCACTGGCTGCTCTTCCAGAGGACCCAGGTTCAATTCCCATCACCCACATAGCAGCTCACAACTGTCTGCAACTCCACTTCCTGGGGATCAGACACCCTCATACAGACATACATTCAGGCAAAACACCAATGCATATGTAATAAAATAAATAAATCATTGAAAAAATAAAAGTCCAGACAATGGTGGCATGTGCCTTTAACCCCAGTACTCAGGAGGCAGAGGCAGGTGGATCTCTGATTTTGAGGCCAGCCTGGGCTACACAGAGAAATCTTGTCTCAAAAGAAAGAAAGAAAGAAAGAAAGAAAGAAAGAAGAGAAAACTTCAATTTCTTGTTTTTTGTTTTTTGTTTTAATTGGGGTATAAGGGGAGACTGGTCTCACTCTGTAGCCCAGCCTGGCTTCAAACCCTTTAGGTAGGAGCCCAGGATGATCTCTAACTATCTATTTTGAGATAGGCTCTCTGTATGCAGGCTCTTACTGAGCTCACTATGTAGCCCAGACTCTTGTTTGAGACAGGGTCCCACTCTGTAGCTTTAAGCTAGCTTTGAATTTGTAGCTATCCTCCGGTCTCAGGTCCCCCAGTGCTGGGATTACAGGTATGAGCCACCGCGCTAGAATTGTTGGCCTGTCTTTGAGACTCTGGGTATCCCTAGAGTTCTTCCCAGGGAGGGTCCAGGCTTAAACTTCTACTAGTTTGCCATTTGTACTTTCTTTTCAGCTCTCCCGGTAGAAAAGACCTGACTGCTTTTTAAACCTGTTATGCCTTCACTTTGAATTCAAAATTGTATTTTGACCGGATTATTTCCTCCCTACTTGGTGGGTTCATGTAAAAATGTCTATTGTCACTCTTCACGAAACAAGAGGGGACAGGTACAGCGACGGAGATCTTTTTGGCCAGTGGTCCAACACCCTTGCTTTGTTTCGAAACGCGGGCGGCACTACTAAGGCCCAGCAAGGCAGAACCAATAACTTCATGCTAATCACACAGCACCCAGGCTTCAGCTCAGCATTCACCCGACGGGCACACCGCTGCCACTCAAGGAGATGCCCACCCCTCTTCCCTTACCCCCCGGAAAGCACAGCCAGCTTGTCATAAACACTACTTTGCAGAGAGTCCCTTTCATGCCTGTTTGAAACAAGTTTTCTTTTCCTCTCCAACTCTAAAGAGGATGGTCACAATGATACATCTTGACCAGGGACCCTGACCGGCTCCCCACCTTCCATCTTCCGCTCCGTGCTCCAGCTAGTCCGCGCCAGAGTTGTGGAGAGCGCCTGGAAGCGTCTCATTCTCTCAGCCCAGAGATTAAGTTGGTTCCTCAAATTGTTCCCGACAGGAGGGGCAGGAAACAGCAGCCGGCTTTGGTGGCGGCTGCAGCGGAGGGGGTAAGGACTGTCCACTGTCCAAGCGGCCTCTCATCGATCCCGGGTCTAAGGTCCGGCTGGATCACAGGTCCAGCCTTCCTCCCCCATCCGCCTGGCTGGCTGAGTCCCGGAGCCGCCACGTCCCTGGAGGCCTGGGCTTCCTCAAGAGGCCCTGCTGCCAGTCCGGCCAGGTGTGAGGAAGCAGGTCCCAGTCTGGTGGCCCTGGGTGGGCGGAGCCTGGTTGCGGCCCGAGCTAGGAGGGGTTTGACTGGGAGGTGACGCTCAGTCTTAGCGTTCCCTAGCGCGTCCCTGCACCCCTGCGAGCTCTCAGTCCCCGGCGACAGGTGCTGTGACCGCGCGGCGGCGCCCCCGAGGGGAGGTCCCCAAGGGCCCGCCCCCCCCGCCGTCTACGCCCCTCCCCCTCTCCCTCCCCCGCCTCCCGCAGCCACCGGTTGCCAGCGATCCCGCTGCCGGGTCCCCGCCGAGCTCCGGAGCGCGCGCGACGACGAGTGGGGACACTCGCGGGCCTGACCCTGGAGGCCACCCCGGCGCGCCCGCCACCCGCCAGCCGCGATTCCCTATCCCTGGCCGGCGACCCTGGGCCCAAGGAGCTCGGTGGGTGGGGGTAGGGTCCCCGGGGACCCGAGCCAGCTCCGGGCGCGACGATGGAGGAATCGCAGCGCGCGCGCTCGCACACGGTCACCACCACCGCCAGCTCCTTCGCAGAGAACTTCTCCACCACCAGCAGCAGCTTCGCCTACGACCGAGAGTTCCTGTGCACCCTGCCGGGGCTCCTGATTGTGGCCGAGATCGTGAGTGTCGGGCCGGGCCGGGCCGGGCCGTGGGAGGCAGGTGGACCTGGCAAGCTCGCGCGCCTTCAGCTCCGCCCACCGAGCTGGCTCCGGGAATGCTCTTGAGCTCAGCCTCGACTTTTTTGTAAAGTGTAAAACTCACAGCCAGGTTCTTTCGCCTTGGGTGCTTTTGGGGAGCGACGGTCGTGACCCTCAGGATGTCTGTTGCGGGAGGCTTCCCTGCTTGCTGCTTTCTTCCGAGGATGGTGGCCCGTCCCGGGAGCTGGATACTCGGTGGGCGTTCATTGATCTTGGGTGTCCGGAATGCCTAGGGCCTCCCTCACCTGATCTACACGTGCACGGGTCCCTGAAGACAAAGCTTTTCTCAAACTGACCCCTCCACAGCGCTGGGCTGGAAGGCAGTCTCACGTGCTAGGCCGATGCTCTACTCCTGAGCCGCACCCCCAGCTCTGAAAATTTCCCTAATGTTAGTTATAAAGGGCAGAAAATTTTCATTTTCGTAATTATCTTCCTGTAGTCAGACTGAGATGAATCAAGATTTCCCTGAATAAATTCTGAGAGTCTCAGCCTCTTTGAGACCCTAAGGGCTGCTGTACCCGTACCAGAGCACATCCTGGTGGGGGCTGGGCACGTGCCCGGGAGGGGGCAGGGCTTGTGCATTCTCTCCCTTGGAAGCCAGGCCTTCCGCCTGGAGTTCTGTTGACAACTGGTGGAGGCCACTGTCTATTGTCTTCGCCCTCTGCCATGGTGTCAAGTCCTGAAGAAGCTTCGGAGTTTGTGTGATTCCTGCACCGCTCCCTTGTGAAGGCGGTTGCAAATAAGTTCCTTTTACACGCGAGGAAACTGAGGCCCAGAGAGGGGGAGGAGTAACGTTTACCCGTGGTGGTGGAGCTGAGATTCAAACCGATGCCTGTCCTTTTCTTGGTCTCTGCTCCTACCTGAGGAGATTCGACTTAACACTGTTTCCTTTCTGTTGCATCTCCCGACCCAAGGAAGCATGTGTGGAATTGAAATCTAGCCCGTATGAAAGCTGCGGGGGGGGGAGGGGGTGGTCGTGCTGTACAGTGGCTGAGGACTTGGGTAGACCCTCTGAGAAGCCTTTATATATGGATCCTGGAAACTTGTCTCCAATCTCGGATCCCAAACCCACTGAGTCAGCTTCCAAGTGGTTTTTTTGCACAAAAGTTGGGAAAGTGTTGCCTTAGTTCATTTCCCAAGTGGTTGGCCCAGCCAGCCCTGAGGGTATCTGCAACCCTAATAAATGGCCCAAAGTATTGGACTCACCTTTCAAGGCCTGACGTTAAAGAGCTCAACAAATATTTGCTGAGTGAGTGAAGGGGTTGGCGAGCTCTCCTGCAAAGCAAATAGACGCCCAAGTGACTGAGCTGGGGCTTCTGCTGAGTGGGCCTGGACCACCACCATGTCTTGTTTTCTGATTTACAACCCACAAGTTTTCTGCTGCATACTTTTCCAGAAAATATAAGAGAAAAAAAAGAAACGTAAAGGATCAGTCATCCCATCACTAGGAGTAACTACTGTTGATGGGGTGTCATGGGTCTCTTTAGATTGCAGTGAGCTTTTTGAGAGAGATGGGAAACCTTGTGAATAAAATTATCCTCAGTATGTGTGTACATGAGCATGTGTGGGTATACTCGCTCATCCATTGTGGAGGCCTGGGAATGACATGGAGATGTCTCCTCTATTCTCCTCCTTCTTTATTTGGGAGGGGGAAGTGACAAGTGAAGGTCAGACGACAACCATGTAGTTCTTGGGGCTGAAAGCAAGTTGTCAGGCTTGGTGGCAAACACCTTTGTCCACTGAGCCATCTAACCAGCCCTCCACCTTCGTTTTTGAGATGGAATCTCACTGAACCTGGACATTTGGTGAGCCTTTGGGATCCACTTGGCATTATAGGCGTGTTCCACCACACCCAGACTTTTCTTGGGTGCTGGGGATCCAAACTCAGGTCCTTATGTTTGTGAAGCGGGCTCTTTATTCATTGATCCATCTCCCCAGTCTGCACCTGCCTTTGTTGGACAGAGCTAACTGTACCTGTTTTAAAAAGTCAAATAACCCTTCATTAAAGGCACATGCCTTTACTCCCAGCACTCAGGAAACAAAGGCAGGCAGATCTCCGAGTTCGAGGCCAGTCTGGTCTACAGAAGGAGTTCCAGGACATCCAGGGCTACACAGAGAAACCCTGTCTCGAAAAACCTAGATAAATAAATAAGAAATAATAGAGAACAAACCCCAATTCCCAGCATCTGTCATTCAGTTTGCTTGCCTGGCCTTCTGGGGGGAAGGGGAGTGGCTGCCACTCAACCTCACACTCAAGGCTCTGCCATGGTAACTCTTATGTTGAAACCAAATTACAGGGGTTTCTTCCTTTTACAGTTTTATTACAAGCTAGCAACAGCCCAGTACTTGACCTGTGAGTTGTAGGATGCTGCAATCTTGTAACTATTACAAGCATTTGAGACTGAATCAAAGTGATTGCAACAATCTCAGTTAATTGAACCCTTCCTGTTATTGGTGACTTTCAAATGAATTATGGCATCCATGTAATAACATTTAAGTCCCTTTTTATTTACTTAACTGTCACAAGCTAACTTGGCTGAGGCAGCACAGGTTGGGTGGACTGGGGACTGGGGACTGGGATCTAAATAAACAATCTTGTCACCTCAAAAGAGTGAGCAGTTTCCGAGTCACAGAAGTCTTTGAAGAAAATCAGAAAAAGGCCAGTGCAATTAAAGAAACTTTAAAAGGGTGAACTATTGCTGCCCACAGTGTTCTTCCAGGCAGCACCCTTCCACATCTTCAAGTGTGATGGTCATAGTTAGTGCAGGGGATTCTGCTGCTTGGCTAGAGCCCCATGCCGGTTAGGGATGCCAAATGTCTTCAAATGTGAGGAATAGTTCCAGCACAACCTGCTGTAGGCCTACTGTTCGTGGTTTAGCATTCTTTTTTTGTTTGTTTTTTGGGGTTTTCTGTTTGTTTTTGTTTTTATTTTATTTTATTTCGAGACAGAATTTCTCTATGTGGCAGCTTTGGCTGTTCTGGAACTCGCTTTGTAGACCAGGCTGACCTGCCTTCCTTCTTCCTTCCTTCCCTCTCACCCTCCCTCCCTCCTTTCCTTTTGAATATGGAACAATTCATGAATTTGCGTTGTTATCTTTGCAAAGGGGCCATGCTAATCTTCTCTATATCATTCCGATTTTAGTACCTGTGCTGCCCAAGTGAGCATGTGTCGTGTCGTTTCTTGATGGCACTGAATACTTTTCTCATATAATTAGTGACTTTTTTTAAAGATTATTTTCTTTTTAATCCTGTGCATTCACCCATGTCTGTGAAGGGGTTTGTGTACGAGGGTAGCCAGAGGCATCAGATCTCCTGGAGCTGAAGTTACAGGCAGTTGTAACCCATCCAGTGTGGGTGTTGGGAACTGAACTCTGGTCCTTTGCAAGAAAAGCAAGTGCTCTTAACCACTGAGCCATCTTCCCAACCTGCTGTGTGTATTCTTAAACTTTTATTCTTCTTTCCCAATATTATAGGATGTGCTTTAATCATATTTGCTCCTCCCTTACCCCCCTTTTCTTTTTTTTTCTTCATTCTTATTCCTCCCCCTCTCCCCCCCTCCCCTTGTTTTGTGAGACAGGGACTCACCATGTT
This sequence comes from Cricetulus griseus, assembly GCF_003668045.3. NCBI lineage: Eukaryota > Metazoa > Chordata > Mammalia > Rodentia > Cricetidae > Cricetulus > Cricetulus griseus. Next base: position 221,917,116 of record NC_048597.1, on the reverse strand, counting down.
GTTCTGGCTACGCTGAAGCTACACTGAAACTGTGTTGATCAGGCTAGCCTAGAAGTAAGAGATCCATCCACCGGTGCCTGTCTCGTGAGTTTTGGGATTGGGATTAAAGTCATGGTCCATCATGTGTGTCCCACTTACTCTATTCCATTGTTTTTAAAAATCATCCTTTATTATATGATTTCTGACAAACTTGCTTTTGTCCTTTTAAAAAATATTTATCTTGCTGGGCATTGGTGGTGCACGCCTTTAATCCCAGCACTCAGGAGGCAGAGGCAGGTGGATCTCTGTGAGTTCGAGGCCAGCCTGGTCTCCAGAGCCAGGGCCAGGACAAGCTCCAAAACTATACAAAGAAACCCTGTCTCGAAAAACCGAACTGGAGTTATAGTTGTGGGTGGTCATATGGATGCAAGAGCAGCCCTGCTCTGTGTTTTTTGTTTGTTGGTTTTTTCGAGACAGGGTTTCTCTGTATAACAGTAGTCCTGGCTGTCCTGGAACTTGCTTTGTAAACCAGGCTGACCTCAAACTCACTGAGATCCACCTCCAGATTCCTACTGTTGTATATGTGTTTGTTTCCTTCTTTGAACAACATTGTTTGTTTGTTTTTCAAGACATGGTTTCTCTGTGTAGCCTTGGCTGTCCTGGAACTCACTCCGGAGACCAAGCTGTCCTTGAACTCTCACAGGTCCACCTGCCCCTGCCAGCCAAGTGCTGGGATTAAAGGTGTTGCACCACCTGGTTTTGAGCTACATTTTAACAAACATCCTTAAGGCTAAATGAAACTCTCTGGCTGGGTAGTGGTTGTGGTGCATGCCTTTGATCCCAGCTCTAGGGAGGTAGGGGCAGGTGGATCTCTGAGTTCAAGGACAGCCTGGTCTACAGAGTGAGTTCCAGGAAAGAATCTGTCTGGATCAGTTTACTCTTAGAGTACTGAGAATCAATTTTAAAGGATGAGGGCATGGTGGTGCCTCATGCACTTCATAAGGGGTGCCTGTGTGAGCATGGATAAGGGGTTATTTACTTAGCAAGGACAGCGTGCCAGGGACTACACCACCGAGGAACAGGACTCCCCTCCCCAGCAAATATTAACTACCTGTGGCTCTTTAGGGAGGTGTGGGGTCTTGGGCAGGTCTCAAGCAATCAGCCAGCACGGCCGTGAGTTTGTGGGTCCAGAAGTCATGTCACACCCAGGAGACAGACAGCATTCACAGCTCTCCTCCCCACCCTCCAGCTCTTAGTTCCTGCCCCTCTCCTGCTAGTCCCTGAGCCTTAGAAGGGGTCAAACAGATGTCCCATGTAGAGCAAAGCATTCAACTAATCACTTAGCCACGGCGCCTTGACCAGTTATGAGTCTCTGCATTAGCCGTCACTCACAGCAAATAGAAGGCTCCCAGACCCAGGCTGAGGGCAACACTAATTTATGGATATATCCAGAAATATTTGGGAAGTATGATGCCATTGTCTGTCCATTTGGCAAAGTAACAATAGTGCCCCCCTGGTGGGTGGGAGGGTTATGTCCTCCCTGGCCATGATATGGCCAGGTTTACAGTACCAGGCATGAATCCCTAGCTTTACTGAGATCTGACTCATTTGTAAAGTTGACCTTTTATTAGGTGTACAATTCAGGGGATCCTAGGTGATTATAGGTTTGGACAAATTGTCCCCATTAGCTAATTAGGACTTCACTTCATTAAGGGGCATTGCACCTGCTAGTAGTCACTCCCCAGTCTTCCGTTCTTCGGCCCCGGGGAGTCATTAACCCACTTTCTATCCTTGTGGATTTGCCTGCTCTGCACATTACATGTGAAGGGGGTTCTGCCCCACATGTGAAGGCTGTCGCTTAGCATCATGCATCCAGGAATCACCTGTGCAGTCCATAAAATGCTTTCAGCACAGGCGTGAGGATCTGAGTTCAGATCCCCAGCTCCCACAAAAAAGCTGGGAGAGGTGGCGAGCACCTGTAACCCCGGTGCTAGGGAACGGAGACAAGTGGACCACCAAGCTTACTGCCCGATGATGAGCCCCAGGCCCAATGAGAGGCACTGTCTCAAAAACTTAGGGTGTGAAGCAATAGAGGAAGACATCTGAAGTCAACCTCTGGCTTCTACATGTGTAGGCATGGGTGTGTGGACCTGCAGGTACATGCATACTATACACACACAAGCATGTACACATACACTCACCAACAGATAGCAAGACACACACATTCTGTAGAGTATGTGAGTATTTTATTATTTCTGTCATCAAATGCTATTCCATCCCATTGATGGGTACATAATTTGGTTTATGCATTCACCAGTTGGCAGGCATTTGAGTGGCTTCCATATTTGACCACTGTGATGAATACTACCGTGAATCTTCTGCGAAAGACATGTTTTTGTTTGTTTGTTTGCTTTGCTTATTCTTTTGGGCATTTAGCTGAAGAAATGGAATCACGTAAGGTGACCAGTTCAATGTCTTGAGACTTCAGTAGACTCTTTCCAAAGCAGCTGGACTGCTTGTGTGCCAGCAAGGATATGAGGCTTTCATTTCTTACCAGGATGTACTGATTCTAGTTATCCTGTTGGGTGTGAAGCATTGTGGGTTTGGTTTGCTTTAAATCCTTTGCCAATTTTTTTAGTCGGGCGGTGGTGGCTCACACCTTTAATCCCAGCACTCGGGAGGCAGAGGCAGGCGGATCTCTGTGAGTTTGAGACCAGCCTGATATACAAGAGCGAGTTCCAGGACAGCCTCCAAAGCCACAGGAAAACCCGGTCTCGAAAAACCAAAAAAAAAAAAAAATCCTTTGAAGCTTTATTTTTAATTTTATATATCAATCCCAGTTCCCTCTTCCTCCCTCCTCTCTTCCCAATTCTTCTTCCATCTTACCATCACCCCCCACACACCCGCTTCCGCCCCTCAGAGAGGGTATGGTCTCCCATGGGGAGCCAACAAAATCTGTCCCATCACCACGCTGAGGCCTGATCACAGCTCTCCCCGATGTGACTGGGCTGAGCAAGGTATCTCTATAGGGCTCAAAAAAGTCAGTTCATCCACTAGGCATAGATCTTAGTCACACTGCCAGTGGCCCCACAAACTGCCCAAGCCACCCACTGTGACCTGCATTCAGGGTCCTGTGCAGGCTCCACTGCTGCCAGTCTGAGGTTGGTGAGCTCGCACTAACTCAGGTCAGCTGTTTCCCTGGGTTTCCCCATCATGGTCTTGACCCCTTTGCTTATATTATTGCTTCTCCCTCTCTCTTACTGGACTCCAGGAGCTTGACCTAGTGGTTAGCTATGGATCTCTGCTCTGCTTCCATCAGTTACTGGATGAAAAATTCTTTGCCAATTTAAATATTAATTTTGTGTGTGTGTATGTACGAGTGTGTATACTGTAGGCAGGCATGTTGTTGTGTTTCTACAACTTCTAATGTCCACCTTATTTTGAGACAGGGTCTCTCTTTGGCCTGGAGCTTGTACAATAGGCTATCCTGGTGGCCACTGATCCCCAGGAATCCTCCAGTCTCTGCCTTCCCTCATCTGGGATCACAAGCAAGCATTACTAAAGTAGACTTTTTTTTTTTCCCCCCCTAAATAGAAATCCTTATAGCTGGGAGTGGTGAAGCACGCCTTTGATCCCAGCAGAGTCAGGGGGGATCTCTTTGAGTTCGAGACCAGCCTGGTCTACAGAGAGAGTTCTAAGACAGCCAGGGCTACACAGAGAAATCATGTCTGAGTGTTTACAAAGCAAGCATTTTACTGACTGCACTATTTCCCCAGACCTGGTTTGCTTTTTGTCAGGAGTTCTGTCTATAACCTGCTATAAGTTCCTCAACACATCCACACATTGAAAACTTTTCTCCCATGCCATGAGTTGATTTTTTTTCACTTTTCTCGATAGTGCTCTTGGACACGCACAGCTTATTGTGATGACATCCAGTTTTCCATTTCTTATCCTTACAGAGTTATTTCTTTTTTATTTTATGTGTTTGAGTGTTTTGCCTGCATGTATGTGTGTGCACCATGTGGCTGCCTGGTACCTACCTACAGAGGTCAGAAGAAGGTGTCAGAGCCCTTGGAAGTGGAGACAGGTGACCACCAGGTGGGTGCTGGAAACTGGACCGGGGTGCTCTGCGAGAGCAGCCAATGCTGACAACCACTGAGCCATCTCTCCAGACCCTGTTTTGTCATTTCCAGGAAATCTTTGCCTGATTAAGTCATAGGCATCACCCCTGTGTTTATTCCCCATTAGTTTTATGGTTTTAGACAGTACATTTATGTCTGTGATCCACTTTGAAATTTTTAAATATAGTTTGTGGTAAAGATTTCACTTTAGAGCCGGGCGTAGGTGGCGCACGCCTTTAATCCCAGCACTCTGGGAGGCAGAGGCAGGCGGATCTCTGTGAGTTCGAGACCAGCCTGGTCTACAAGAGCTAGTTCCAGGACAGCCTCCAAAGTCACAGAGAAACCCTGTCTCGAAAAACCAAAAAAAAAAAAAAAGATTTCACTTCAGTTTTTTGCATACAGCTGTCCAGTGGTCCCAGCACTTGTTGACAAGCTGCCTGCCTCGGCAGAGATGCAGCGTTTCTAATGTGACCTGTGCTCAGTGTCAAGGGCATATATTTGTTTGTTTGCTTAATTTTTAGTGACAGTGCCTCCTGTGTCACTGCATAGCCAGCAATGATTCGGTTCCTGATTGCCGAGATTACAGACATGTACCACCACACCCGGGTCACACGATGCTGTGGGTTGAACTCCAGCGTACCAGACAAACAGTCTACCAACAGAGCTACACTCCAGCCCCTTGTTTTTGAGATCAAGTCTCTCTGTGTAGCCCAGGCTTCAGCACTCCATCTTCTCTCCTCAGCCTCCCAAGTGCTAGGATTCTACACCATCATGCCTAGCAGGATCAAAACACTAAAGAACCCCACCCCCCACCCCGAGACAGGTCTCTATCTAACAGCTCTGGCTGTCCTGGAACTCACTCTGTAGACCAGGCTGGCCTCAAACTCACAAAAACCTCCTGTCTGTGTCTCCTGAGTGCGGGGATTAAAAGTGTACACTACCACCACCCCACTAAGAATCTTAAAGGTTAAAAACTAGAGGCAGATGGATCTTTTTGAGTTCGAGGCTAGCCTGGTTTACAGATTAGAGTTCCAGGACAAACTCCAAAGCTACCTGTCTTGAAACCCTGTCTCCAAAAGCCAAAAAAAGAAGAAGAAGAAGAAATAAAGAAGAAAAACCAAGAGACCTGCTTATTTTACCATGCTGAATTTATTTAGTCTCTGTAAAAGATTAATAGACTGATCTAGCTACGGTTGTGAACGGTTCGACTTTACATCCACAGTGGAAAGATTACATCAACCTCAGTCCTCTAAGGCTTGAGCCAAAGAAACCCTGAAAAACCTCGGGGTGGTTGATTTTCCAGAGGTCTGAGCTTAATGACCCATGCTTAGAAACAACCTTGTTTCTTATCTTACCTGCCCTTTCATTCCCAGATCCCAAATCTAATTATAAGAGGTTCCATCTTATGGGGGAAATAATTCGGAGGAACAAGAGCTGTATTTATTTAAAATCTACCTTGGCCAGGCGTTGGTGGCACACGGGAGGCAGAGGCAGGCAGATCGCTGTGAGTTCGAGGCCAGCCTGGTCTCCAGAGGGAGTGCCAAGATAGGCTCCAAAGCTACACAGAGAAACCCTGTCTCGAAAAAACCAATAAATAAATAAATAAATAAATAAATAAATAAATAAATAAAATCTGCCTCATTTCCAGAAAGTGCTGGAGGCAGAAGAGAGTTTTTGAAATAAAAGCTTTAAAGGCTCTATGGGTGTCTGAGATCGCTGTAGAGAATCCGTCTCGATCAGTGCCAACTTTGAGCAGGCTTGAAGGGGTTTCAGAGGGACTCCTGGGTGGCCGTCCCAGTAACCACAGTCAATAGGGGAAATGCTAGTCTTACAGCTCTCAACTCCAGGTTTACCTTAGGAGGGAGACAACCTGTGTGCTGTGCCTTCTGTCTCAAAGGCAAAGCATTGCCTTGGCGATGGAGATGTTTGAGGATGTCTACAAGAGCTATGTTAATAGTCTACTGGGGTGTGGGGACCGGGGATGGTTCAGTGGCTCAAAGAGCTTGCTGTGCAAGCATGAGGACCAGAGTTCAAATCCCAGAACTGGCACCTGTAATCCCAGGCTATAGGGCTATTGTGGGGCAGAGACAGAACACTTGTACTCTGGCCTAGGTGCCATCCCTGAATGCATGAGCATGCAGATAACACAGTGCAACACCCCCCCCCCGCCCCACCCCCCCCCACTTCTATCTAAGGGTCTTTATCTCTGATGGGATTTTCCAGTGGTTTTCCTTCTCTTTCATAGTCTACATCTTGACTCAATGTCTATACTGCCTGGGAAGCTAATGCTGGATTTTTGTTTTCTAACTTTCTAGTCTGTGATTACGTTGAACTAACAAAAGGTGGGAGCCCTAGGCTAGCTTAAGTGGTACAGGTAGGGCTGACTGACGCAGCTGGTGGTCTGGGTAACAGCTCAGGTAGGAGTGGCCACTTGTGTTCTCTGTTCTCCATTTCCCAAAGTGCTTGGGGATTAGCTTCTGTGGTTAATTTGCTGGCTTGGGCAAGTGAGAAGCAGGGTGGTGTCTTTTCCCAGGCTCTCAGAACAAGGTTCCTCTCAGCGTCCTACTTTTTGAGACCGATCTTATGTAGCATACATAGGCTGGCCTTGAACATCTCACCTTCCCTCCCACACCTCCCAAATTCTGTGATTATACAACATCTGTCTCAATGCCTCCTGCTTTTACTTGTTTAACAACTAGAATCTCAAAAACTTACGTGTGTGTGTGTGTGTGTGTGTGTGTGTGTGTGTGTGTGTGTCTGTCTGTCTGTCTGTCTGTCTGTCTGTCTGTCTGTCTGTCCTGTGCGATGGCTCAGCAAGCAGAGAAAGGTACCTGCTGCCTGTCTTAAGGTTACTGTTGCTGTGATAAACACCATGACCAAAGCAGCTTGGGGAGGAGAGGTTGTATTTGTGTTAGGGTTACACTAACACATCACTGCCCATCACCGAAGGAAGTCAGGACAGAACTCAAACAGGACAGGAACCTGGAGGGGCTGATAGCAGAGGCTCCTTACTGGTTTGCTTCACATGGCTTGCCCAGCCTGCTTTCTTATAAAACCCAGGACAACCAGCCCAGGGATGGCAGCCACAATGGGCTGGACCCTCCCACATCAACCACTAATTAAGAAAATGTCTTTCAGGCTTGCCTATAGCCAGTCTTATGGAGGCATTTCTTAATTGAGGCTCCCTCCTCTCAAATGACTATAGCATATGTCAAGTTGATATTAAACTACTAGCCAGCACATTGCCCAAGTCTGTTGACCTAAGTTCAACCTCTTGAAGCCACTAAGAAGTGGAAGGAGGGTCTGGAGAGATGGTGAGATGGCTGTCAGTTAAAAGTGCTCAATGCTGTTCCGGAGGGCCCATTCCTAGAACCCGTATCTGGCAGCTCACAGCCACCTGTAACCTCAGTTCCAGGGAATCAGATCCCCTTACTGGACTCCAGGCATCCTCACACAGACACACACATACAAACAAACAAATAAGTCCTTAAAAAAATATTTTTGAGTTGAAGGGAATTGACCACAAAATTGCCCTCTGACGTTCACATGCTGGGGCATGTGAGTGCACACATTATACACACCCACAGGCATAAACAATAACAATAATTTGATAAAAGGTTTTGGTTTAGGAGCTGCATTTTTTTTTCCTGTTTTGGTTGTCATTCATTTTTATTGTTTACTCATTTTCAGACTTAGTCTCACTATATAGCCCTCACTGGCACGGAACTTGCTATACAGACCAGGCTGTCCTGGAACTCACAGAGATCCTCCTTCCATTGTCTTCTGAATCCTGGCATTAAAGGCATGTGCCACCACCGACAAAATAATTTCTTTTTTAAACAAAACTCCCAACTATACACAGCTTAAAGGGCATTAAAACAACTAACCATATGCCAACTGGGTTTGTTTCCCATGGTTCTGAAGACAGGGAAGTCAAGATCAAGGGAGTGAGGCTGAGGAGAGTTAGTGCTCATCGAGCAAGCTTGAGGACCCAAGTTCAGATCCCCATGACCCATATCAAAAGCTGGGTATAGTGCTGTGCGTCAGCCTGCTAGACAGAGTCCCTGTTATGGTTGGATGAAACAATAAACCTTGCTTTTGCAGTTCAGTGGGTCTGTCTCCCTGGTGGCCTTTGGGGATCTTTGCAACTTGGGCACAACACAAACAAACAACAACAAAAAACCAACCAAAAGCCTAAATGTGACATTTGTTTTTCTGGGCATAAACGACACGTGGATTGAGACTTGGTCCTAGCCAAGGTGTCTTTAAGATGACTCATTTGGAACTTCAAGGACCACAGGGTTGCATGGATACTTCCCCTACAGTTAGCTGATTTCATTCATTACCATTTCCCACATGGATAACACCCAGCTGTTTTTCATTAATGTCTACGGCTTTATCATATTCCATGACTATTCCGTGGTTGGCCCCGTCTCTGTGGTGACATGCTGGGCAGCCACCCTTCAGGCTGGTGTTTTCTTCTGTTTCCTCAATCTTTTTTTCTACTCATCTGTTAGTGACTCTTGTCTATTCCGGGGGTTTCCCTAGCTATCATGCATGCTTAGCCTTCAGGTTAATCCGTAGTTTCTCCCAGCTCCTAAACAAAATGAAGACTGGAACTGCAATTGGGATAACACCTCACAAGTCCCAGGCCTCTGTTAACTAGAGCAGACCAGCCATATTTCAAATCCTGACCATCTATAACCTTCCCCAAGGTGCGAGATCCTAGAATATAAAAGCTCTGGGGTAGGGTCAGACAGTGGGATTAACTTCTTTTTTCTTTTTTAAAAAACAAAAAACAAAAAACAAACACTATGGCTTTATAGAAGATACTTCACTGATGTGCCAAACTCAGAGGCTCCTTCTCTGTAAGACCAGAGACCCTTCTCTCTAGACTTTATAAATGTAAAGTGTTTCCTGTCCTGTTGGTCACTGAAGCCTCCACATCCACACCACCTCCTACCCTGCCCGCCCAGAGTGGCCCCTATTACTAAAGAATATTTCAGCAGAGGTCCGTCTTACTTCTGCTGAGTCTGGAAAGAACTTTTCTTACCTAACACATTTCCATTTAGTCTCCTTGCCTTGTGCAGTCAGCAGTTGAGCCAAGCTCACAGCCCATGTGGCTGCTTTTCACGGCTCACACCTTCCAACTGCGTCAGTGTCTGATAAATCTTTCTCTTCCTCATTCTTGGGAGATAATGACTCCAGTCACACAATCCTAAATTGACAGTTACTGTGTTTCATGTCAATGTATCAAAGGTGTCTTCCTTCTGTCTTACTGGTTTTGTGGATGATGTCCAAGTTGGTGGTTGGTTGTAAACTGACATTTCTTTCTGGTTTAACGCCTTCAATTTTCATTTTTCCGCCCTTGGTCTTTGAAAACAGCAGCCTCACTACAATGTGTCAAACAGGGGAATTATTTATTTACCTTAGATTTTATTTGGATTCCCCCCACCCCCACCCTCGAGCTCTGGCTGTCCTGGGACTCACTACATAGTCCAGGCTCCCTTGAATTTGGAGTTCACCCCCTACCCCCACTTCTGCCCCTTGAGTGCTAGGATCAAAGTCATGTGCCACCACCTGGCCTTAATTTGGATTATTGATCCTTCTATTGGAAAGACTCTTCAAGTGTCTCCATTTAATTTAATTTTGGTCTTGCATTTTTGTTTGTTTATTTGTTTATGCCCAAGCTGACCTTGATCTGGGCAGTCAAGGATGGTTTTGAACTCCTGGCTTTCCTGCCTCAGCCTCCAAGTGCTGGGATTGCAGGTGTGTGCTATGGAGCCCAGTTCAGGCAGCTTCTCTTGGCATGTTGGACACGCTGTTTTTCCTGTCTGCTTCCTCTCCTCCCACAGCTACTATGCACCAGGTCTCTACTGTGTTGTCCATGTCATCCTCCGGCCTTCCTCCTCCTCCTCCTCCTCCTCCTCCTCCTCCTCCTCCTCCTCCCCCTCCTCCTCCTCCTCCCCCTCCTCCTCCTCCCCCTCTTCTTCCTCCTCCCCCTCCTCCTCCTCCTCCTCTCCTCCTCCTCCTCCCCCTCCCCTCCTCCCCCTCCTCCTCCCTCCCCTCCCCCCTCCTCTCCTCCTCCCTCCTCCTCCTTCCTCCTCCTCCCTCCTCCCCCTCCCCCTCCCTCCTCCTCCCCTCCCCCTCTCCTCCTCCTCCTCCTCCCCTCCTCCCCCTCCCCTCCTCCCCTCCTCCTCCTCCTCCTCCTCCTCCCTCCCCTCCTCCCCCTCCTCCTCCTCCTCCTTCTCCCCCTCCTCTCCTCCCCTCCTCCCCCTTCTCTTCCTCCTCCCCCTCCTCCTCCTCCTCCTCCTCCCCCTCCTCCTCCTCCCCCTCCTCCCTCTTCAACTCTTCTCCTTCCTGCTTCCTTCTTAAAGATATTTCAGAGCCTTTTGTTTGGAACAGGTGATGTTACCTAAGTGGTGTGGACCTTGCAGTCCTTCAATGGCTCAAAACCCGTGTCCCAGAAGCCTCCTGTGTATCTGCGTGAATTCCAGTAAGCCCGTGCTTTCCTTGTTTTCCCCTGTGCTCCCATGGCTACTGTCCAGTCCTAATGTTTACAAGACGCTAACATAGTTCACGGTTTATATTGTATTTACTTGTGTGTGCCACATGTGTTTGGGAGCCCATGGAGGCCAGAAGACAGTGTCAGATCTTTGGAGCTGAAGTTACAGGCAGTTGTGAGCCATCTGGTGTGGGTGCTGGGAAGTGTCCTTCTCCTAAAAGAGCATCACTCTAAATGGCTGAGCCATCTCCCCGCCCCTGCAGGTTGGTTTCTGGTGCTCCAGCTCACCGGTCCCACATAGTGAGCACTAGAGGTTGAGTCTTCCTGTGTCTTCTCTTTCTCCCTCCTGTTCATTCCTCTTCGGAGGAACTACTTGGTCTGGGTGGACTTGTTTTTTGTTTGTTTGTTTTGTTTTGTGTGTGTGTCTGTGTGTCTGTGTGCAGCTCCCAGAAGAACTTCCTTAAGAAACCGAGGGCACCCTTTTCACCTGCTGGCATTATTTATTTATTTACGCATTGAATAAGTAGCTGGCGTTTCCATGGTGCTGTTTTCCAGTCCTGTGGTTAGAGAGAATTGTTTAAGCTTGAAAAGAAGGCAGGGGTGTGCTGCAGATGTAGCTCCAGAGTGCCTACCCAGCATGCACACGGCACTGGTTTCCTCAGCCTGGCAATAACCCTGGCACAGTGGTGCACACCAGCAGTTGGAAGGTGGAGGCAAGAGGATGCAAAGTTCACTGTCTCCCTTTGCTACATAAACGTACTCCTTCAACATAGGAATATTTTTTTAAAAAAAAAAAGAACTGGGCAAAGGGGTAGAAAGGAACAGAATTTGCCCAGCGATTCTGTTCTCTGAGAAATGGACTGATGTCTTCTCTGTGAGCTGTGGACAGAAACTGTGTCCTTCGTCCCAAACGCATGACTGATCCTATTGAACTCATTGCCAATATAGAAAAACCAGCTCTCAGAAGATTTAGATTTCCCTTGGAAAACTGAACAACCCTACCATGCTGAGCCTGTAGCAATTATTTTGGATCCAGGAAGGACCTGCCTTCTGCACTTTTAACTGAGAACTGGGCAAGCGTCATGTCTCAGTGTGGGAAGGGAGGGCTGGGAAGTGGCCTAGACCAGGCTGAACCCTATCTTTCTCTTTTGACGTCATCGCTTGGTGCCTGGGGCAGGTGGATGACTAGGGGATCAAACCCAGGGCCTCCTGTGCTCCCAGCAGCTGCTTGTCAGACTTTCCCTTTCTTGCCTTTGTGGTATTGTGTCTGGCACAGCACTTTGTCCCTAGTGCACTGGTAATCATTGCCATTGCTGAGTCTTTGCTCAGAGGGACACATTCCTGAAACTGTTGCCATCGTTCTTCCTAATTCTCCACAGTGATGTAGCTGGAGATGATGAAATTTGACCAAACTGGCTTAAATACGATCAAAAGAGAGGCTGACATCGTATAAGTTGCATGGCGGGCGGGCTTCCCTGTGGGTTTCTCAGGAAGCTCTCTTTGCAGTCCAAATGTTACACACCATCTCTGTTATCCCTATAGTTAGATCTTGAGTTGGGAGGGGTGGGTGTTGGTTTGTATGTTGGAGACAGAATCTTACTGTATTTTTCTGACTGGCCTGGGACTGGTTATGTAGACCAGTCTGGCCTTGAACTCACAGAGATGCCTCTGCCTCCCAAATGCTGGGATTAAAGGCGTGCGCCACCACACCAAGCAGATGAGTTTATTTCTCCTTGGTGGTAACCAGGTACAGAAGGACATCCCTGGGTGATCTAGTTTGGTCACATGGCTGTTTCATTTCTGCTGGAGATAGAAGACTCCCCACGTCTAGGTCATATGTTATCTCGTGGGTAAATTCTCCCCAAAGACTTGTAGCAACTCCAGTTGGAGGCGCCCTAGTCCCATCTCACAGAGTCCAGGTGAGGCCTAAAGGGAAGGGCTGTGGTGAACATGGTGACAACCTAGAGGAAGCAGGGTAGGTCCAAACCAGGCCTTTATGACCTCAGGTGCAGTTACAATTCTTGATTCACTGTCCTCAGCTGTCTCTGTGGGGGGTGCATCTACCTGCCACCCCCATCATGACAAGGTGCTGAGTTCAAGTTCAGCCTTGACTCTAAGCTCTGTTCTCCCTGGAACACTTCTGGTGACTGTCCTTGAAAAGAGTTCCCTCAGCAGCTGAGACATCTCCGCTGCGAAGAGCTCTTGTAGAGGGCCCAGGTTAAGTCCTAGAACCTACACGGTAGCTCACAACTGTCTGTACTGCCAGTGCCAAAGGACCTTGAAGGCCTTCTTCTGGTCTCCAAGAGCAGTAGACACACAAGTGGTTCACAAATATTCGTGCAGGCAAAACAACCATACGCATTAACTCTGTGTGTGTGTGTGTGTGTGTGTGTGTGTGTGTGTGTGTGTGTGTTCCCTTTAAGCTGCGTGGATATGGTATAGAGTCCTGTAATCCAAACACTTGGTAGGTAGAGAAAGGAGGGTCAAGACTTTGATGTCATCCTTGGGCACATAGAGGGTTCAAGGCTAAGCCTAGGCTACATGAGACCCTGGGGTTTTTTGTTTTTTGTTTTGTTTTTTTATTTTGTTTTGTTCTTTTAAAGAGAGAGTAAGAAAGGGGCATCAAATAGAGTTGTCATAACAGGGGGGAGAGAGGGGAGAGACAGACAGGTTGACATGGATGGAAACACAGGATGACCAAATGAAACCAAATGACAAAAGTGTTTCTCCCTGTTTCTCTCTCTCTCTCTCTCTCTCTCTCCCCCTCCCTCCCTCCTCCCTCCCTCTCTCTCTCTCTCTCTCCCTCTCTCCCCCTCTCTATGTCTCTTTGTCTGTCTCTGTCTGTCCTGTCTGTCTGTCTGTCTGTCTGTCTCTCTCTCTCTCTCTCTCTCTCTCTCTCACACACACACACACACACACACACACACACAAGCTGCTTGAGAATCAAGGTATCAGGGAGACTACTAGAGTAACAAAGAAATAAAAGTAAGGACTCATGTACTCTACCAGATTTTTGACTGTTCCATTTGACTATCTCTGTTCATTGGTTGTTTGAGGAAGGATCTCCCTGTGTAGCCCAGGTTACCCTCAAACTTGCAGGCTTCTTGCCTCTTCAGAAAGTTAGACCCACAAGGACATATACCTTACATGGCTCTCCTGTTTCTTCAGGGCCACAAAGTACTATTTAGCTTGAAGGGGCTTCCATGTCTTTTCTGTGGAACTTCATTTATAAATATGTATGGCCTGGGAGCATAGCCCCAGAGGCATAACTATTTGTGTTTATTTGTCTTCATTCTACAGGACCTGGAAGTAAAAATATTTGGCTGAATGAATTTTCCATGCCAAAAAGGAAAAGCCTGTCAATTGTTTGAGGGGAAAGTTTTGTTTTTTCCTGTCACTATTTTGGGAGCTCTGTCTGGGCATTAGAGCAGGGAGATTCAATAGTGCCTTGTGTCGTGTCTTGTTCTCAAGGAAGCAGGGATGGATGCAGGCTTAGCCTTTTGTTGTTGTGGTTTTTGAGTCATGGTAAAACTAGCCCTGGCTGTCCTGAAACTCACTCTATAGACCAAGCTGGTCTCATACTCACAGAAATCCACCTGCCTCTGCCTCCCAAGTGCTGGGATCAAAGGTCTAGGCCATCAGTCCTGAACCAGATGCAGACTTAATTTGGCTTTTTCTTGTGAAAACTGTGGAACTGATCCTGCAAGCCATTTTGATGCCCTCTGACCTAATGGAAGAATAAACATAGATCTGGTGAGGAGGAGAATGAGCAGTCCTTGGATCTTGCTCCCAGTAAAGCATTGGTCACATACTGGAGGTGGCTTAGTGTGAGGTCATATACTAAAGGTCAAATACAAAGACCTTACATTATACATGAAGATCTGGCACACACAGAAAGAGTAAGTGTACAAATGAGTGTGGTCACTGGGGCTATCTATAATCTCCGCACTTGATAGGCTGAAGCAGGAGGATTGAGAAGTTGAGGCCAGCCTTCGATACACAGTGAAACCATGTCTCAAACAACAACAAATTAATAATAATAATAATAATAATAGATAGATAGATAGATAGATAGATAGATAGATAGATAGATAGATAATAAGTAAGTGCAAGAATGGTGATCTACTTAGACTGGTTTGGGTCTGAAGTACCATAGTTACAGAAGATGTTTCTGTTAGGAGGAGGTGGTGATTGTGTAGAAAGTCTCTCTATACTTTTACTTGCAACTTTTTAAAAATTTAGTTAATTTTATTTTATGTGCATTGTTGTGACGGTGTCAGATCCCCTGGAACTGGAGTTACAGACAGTTGTGAGCTGCCATGTGAGTGCTGGGAATTGAGCCTGGGTCCTCTGGAAGAGCAGCCAGTGCTCTTAACCACTGAGCCATCTCTCCAGCCTATTTGCAACTTTTTATAAGTCTATAATTAATTCAAAAAGGGGAGGTTTGGGACTAGAGAGATGGCTCGGTGGTTAAGAGCGTGTACTGCTCTTGCAGAGGACCTAAGTTCAGCTCCCAACACCCATTCGAGATGGTTCAAAACTGCCCGTTACTGCAGAAGCTCTGACACCTCTGGCCTCCTCAGACACCTGCACTAGTGTGCACCTACACCCTGCTCCCGTACACACAATTAGGATGGAAATAAAAGGGGCATGGGGAAGGGCCACCAAGCTGGAGTCGATCCCAGTCATCCTGCTGAATTTTAACCTCAGTACTTAACCATGGTTGCATCTGTGCGCAGAGACGTCACTTCCTGGCAGGGACGTGTTTTAAGAAATGCATCACCACACAGTTTTTGTCATGTCAAGAACATTGTAGATGATAACTACAGAGACCTGGATAGCATGTGTATATATGATACAGCCTAAGGCCCCCAGGTCTGTGGGGAAAGCATCCCGAGATTGATTGTCAAACCCAATGAAAATGATCCAATCAAAAGATGTGACAAACTTAAGAGAGTGGATGCAACTGCCAGCATAACACAGAATACTGTTGCTTTTTTTTAAAAAAAGGATTTATTTATTTGTGTGTGTGTGTCTGTCTGTCTGTCTGTCTGAGCATGTGAACATATGTGGGGGGTGCCTGTTCCTGTACACATATGCAGAGACCAGAAAATTACAGATGTGGGCAGGACACCCAACTTCTTACATGGGTGCTGTGATTCAAACTCCATTCCTGAGTGGCTTATTGCACAGCAATGGCTCTTAACTGATAAGCCTCCGACATAACCGTTCTTACAGTAAACTTTATAAGTAGAAAACATATTGCATATGATACTGATGAAAAACACAGTAGAGTGAATACACAAACCACCTAGTTTGCATACCAAGTACAAAGTGTGCACTATCCTGCTACACCTTTTTGAGACTGGCAGGGCAGTAGGTTGTGAAAGGTTCAGGCATTACGCTGGCCTGCCCCTGTTACCTGGCAGAATCCACTCAGGCAGTACCCTGGTCAGCCCAGTGTTCCATGGGAACTAAGTCTGCAGGTGTAGAGGACCCCTTTAAAAGACAGACCCCGCCCACTTTCTCTTCTCTCTTCCTCCCTTCACTTCACTTCCGCTCTCTCTTTCTCTCTTCTCTCTTACTCTCTCTGCTCTGCCAGGCTATAATAAACTATGGTTAATGTATCTCTTGTTCTCATGTCTCATCCATGTCTCATCTCTCAAATTTCTAATTTAAGCAAAAGAGTAACAGGTTGATTTACATAAAATATTACCTTATGGGACACAATCACTCAAAGCCATGTGAAAATGAGGCTGGAGCGATGACTCAGAAGGCAAGGGAATGTACTGTCCTTGCAGAAGATTCAGGTTCGGGTGCAGCACCCATGTAGGGTTGCTCAAATCACCGGCAACTCCAGTTCCACGGGGAGCTAGTGCCTCTGGTCTCCACAGGTGTGCAGGCACACACATACACACATAATTAAAGATGGCAGGAGAGATGTTGGCTCTGGCTCTGGTTGTTTGCGGGGAAGGAATGCAAAGCATATGGAGCTGCTTCAGTTGGTGAAGCTTAAAGACCTGGGTTCAATTCCCCAGGATTTCCCTAAGCAAACCCAGCCAGCATCGCATGTCTGTGAGCCCAGCGGCGAGGAGGAGAAGAAAGGAAGGACCATTGGCCTTCTTAGCCAGCCAGTCTGACTACATTGGGTTGCTTCAGATTCAGTGAGAGACCTTGTCTCAACAACTGGTCAGTGGTGGCGCACACCTTTAATCCCAGCACTCCAGAGGCTGAGGCAGGTGGATGTCTGAGGGCTGGAGGCCAGCCTGGTCTACAGAGTGAGTTCCGGGGCAGCCAGGAGGAACACAGTCTTGAAAACCAAAACAGAGAGAGAGAAAGAGAGGGGATGGAAAGTGACTGAGAATGTCACCGGACGCTGACCCCTGGCCTGTACATGGACACAGGTGCATCTGCACACATGTACACACACAGCTGTCTGGAAGCTGTTGGTAATGTAGAGGAGACCACCAGGAACCTGAGAAACGTGCATTTACCAGCTGGCCTCTATCAAAAATGGAATTTTGAGTTTAACTTTTGACATGGAATGAATGATTCACCTAAGGCTTTAAATGAAATAATAAAATCTCAATTCGTGTGATATATACTATTTACTTGCCATATTATATCGTGTGCCATAAAACTAAGGTTCCAGAAGACTGAATCACTTGACAGATGGTACATAGCCAGACTGGAGTCTAACCCCAGGTCACCTGGCTGTGCATTCCATGGTCATTACATTACAGTGTCACTTTGTTTCTGTGCCCAGGACTCTGCAAACGCATGACAGACGGGTCCTGGCCCCTAAGCTTACAATGTAGTAGAGGAGCTGACGTTCAGACATGAGGGGAGCTAGATGCAAATACAGCTAGCATTCCTTAAGATACTTTAGTTACCGGTGGTTTATCCCATTTGAATCTGCTCCACTACTATTTAGCCCAGATGCTTGCCATTCGCTCATCATGGTGAAGAAAGCAAGACTCAGAGACTCAGGGACACTCCCAAGGTTAAGCCAGGAATGAGAAAGGCCGAAGTCCCTAGTGTCTCTTTTAAAGTCTCTTTTATAGCGGCAATCACCAGCTAACCCCGGGAGCACAAGTGAGTGGTGGTGGTGGTGGTGAGCCTTCAGTGACCCAGAGGTTACAGTTCCCATTGTCACTGCTATCAGATCGACATGATTGTGACAGTGGAGAAAGGATGGCAGTAGTTCTGATTTTTTTCAGGAAAATACTAAATCTAAATTTGATTTAAAAAAAAAATTGAACTCACAAATGTGATAAAATGTCTTAGCCTTCTCTTAAAATTTTTCTAAAGATTTTGTGTGCTCAAAGCTGTGTATGCCAAACAGAACTGGTCGCTGGACCACAAGTTTGAGACTTAGCTCTTTCTTGTATTTGAGAGCCACAAAAAAATAAAACTAAACAAAAACCTGATGGCATTTCCCCCAAGTGAACAGCAAGTGGGAGATTTTAGAGGGCCAAGGATTGAAAACCCCCTCCTGAAAAGAGATTTAAGATAGACAGTAGAGGAACTGGAGAGAGTCTAGCACTGTGTCAGGCCGCTGTCTGGCAGTTCCCAACCACTGCTACCTCCAGTTCCAGGGGATCCAGTGCCCTCTTCAGGCTCCCACGGTGTCTTGGTTACTTTCCTGTTGCTCTGAAGAGACACTAACTTATAGAAGAAAGGCAACTTATAGAAGCTAACATTTACTGGGGCTCACAGTTGCAGAGGGCTATAGTCCATGACCATTACGGTGGGGAGTGCGGCCGCAGGCAGGCAGGCAGGCAGGCAGGCAGGCAGGCAGGCAGGCAGGCAGGCAGGCAGGCAGGCGTGACACTGAGGCAGTACCTGAGAGTTTACATCTGACCACAATCAGAAGGCAGACAGAGGGGACACTGGGAATGGCTGTGGCTCTTGAAACCCCAAAGCCCATCTCCAGTGACACACCTCCTCCAACAAGGCCATACCCCCCAATCCTTCCCAAACAGTTCCAACAGCTGCAGACCAAAGCATTCAAATACATGACCCTGTGGGGGCCATTTCTATTCAAGCTAGCACACATGGGCACTGGCACAAATACGCGCGCACACACCTTCAAAAAACTGCATTATAAGCCAATGCCATTTCTGTCCGTAAGTAATAAACAATTTCAAAATATAAATTTAGAAATCTACAATGCCTAAGACCTTTATAGAACAAGACTGTAAGACTTCACTGAATTATAACAATCTAAATGAGCAGAGCCTACAGGGTCGTGCTGGTATTGTAAAGATGTCCATTCTGGACCTGTGAGATGGCTCGGGACACCAAGGCACTTGCTGCGAGTCTCGTGATCTGAGCTCCATCCCCAAACCAACAAGGAGGAAGGAAGGGGACAGGGTCTAGAAAGTTGCCCTCTGGACTCCATACGAGCCATGTGACGTGCACATGCTCACCCCACCCCCGCCCCATAACTAAATAAATAATGTAAGGCCAGATGTCAATTCTCTGCCAAACACATTTAAATAATTACAGCCCAAGTCAACAGTTTTCTATGGGGACACGTGACGTGGGGGTGGGAAAGGGTTGTCTTTGAGTATGTTACAAGTGACTGTCTAAGGCCAGGTGTGGGTGACTTCGGTGATGGAAGGTGGAGTTGAAAACTAATCCACCTTGCTGGCGACTTCCATGTCTACATTTTCTTTCTTTATTTATTTATTTTTTTCTCGAGACAGGGTTTCTCTATGTAGCTTTGGAGCCTATCCTGGCACTCGCTCTGGAGACCAGGCTGGCCTCGAACTCACAGAGATCCACCTGCCTCTGCCTCCCGAGTGCTGGGATTAAAGGCGTGTGCCACCAACACCCGGCCCAAGTCTACATTTTCAGGGATTATTAACAACAAAATTCCCGTATTATCTTAATGCCAGGAGCAAATTCCAGAATTCTGAACTTGCCTGAAGCCTGCCATTATTTCAGGACACCAGTGTTTGTGTTTACAGTCACCTTGGTGTTGAATTGTCCTGTTTTCTCATGGGCTCATGACATTGGGACAAAGACTGATTGTGTAAATACCCAGCTAGGGCCCAGGAGGTCAGTGATGCCACAGCCCAGAAAGGGCTGGCAGCAGCTGTGGAGCAGTTGGAGAATGACATAAACCGTGTCATTGTTCCAGAGGATATATTAGATGACATGGGCATTATTTGTATAAACCCAAAAGAATCTGCCTGGCTGTTGTCAATACTGTATTTGAGTTGTAAATAATGGTTCAGCTTCATAAAAATAAGAAGGTGTTGATTTGAATTTCATTGGTTTACAGTTTTATGTCTACTTTGAAATTTTAATGAGATTTTTTCCGTTACAAGCAATGTACCTTTAGGTGTGTTTTGTGTGTGTGTGTGTGTGTGTGTAGATGCATTTGTGAGGGTCAGAGGTTGACACTGGGACATCTTTCTCGACTGCTTTTCTGCCTTGTATTTTTCCTATTTTTAAAAATTGACAGGCCGGGCGTTGGTGGCGCACACCTTTAATCCCAGCACTTGGAGGCAGAGGCAGGCGGATCTCTGAGTTCACGGCCAGCCTGGTCTCCAGAGCGAGTGCCAGGATAGGCTCCAAAGCTACACAGAGAAACCCTGTCTCGAAAAACAAAACAAAACAAAACAAAAAATTGTCTGACAGTTTCATACATTTAGTAGATTTTAGCCATTTTCACCCTTATTCCTTCTCCCCCTCCCTCTCTCACTGACCCCATCTTCTCAACAAGTCCTCCTACTTTTTTATATCTTTTTGTGTGTGTGGCCTGTTGACCCACCTTAAGGGGTCTCTTCACTGAACCAAAGCTCGTCATTTTGTTTCTGCTGGCTGGTCAGGGTCCACCTGTCTCTGCACCCCAGTGCTGGGGTTGTTGATACTTGGTGCACCCAGCTTTTTTATGTGTGTGGTAGGGATCCAACCCAGGCCCTCCTTGTCTTATACAAGCATTTGGCCCACTGAGTCACCTTCCCGGTCCCCTGCTTTTAGCCTCTTTCTTCCTGATGTTCCAACTGTGTGTTGCTTCAAGAACTGTTTTGAGCCAAGTGTGGTGGCGCACACCTGTAATCCCAGTACTGCAGAGACAGAGGCAGGAGGATTTCTGTGAGTTTGAGGCCAGCCTGGTCTACATATGGAGTTCCGGGCCAGCCAAGGTTAAATGGAGAGACCCTACACAAGCAAACAAGCAAACAAATAAATAGTTTTGGCTTTAACTAGGTCCATGAAGTAATCATGACTGACCAGTACTGAACTATACTGTCAAGGTGTGTCCTTGTCCTTTTCGAGGGCTCTTCCTGTCTAGATGAGCTGAGAAAGGCACGTGCTAAGTTTCTTACATGGTTGGATTCTAAACCCAGGCTCCCAAGCCCTAGCAGAGACCCCTCCCACTTCCCCGCGGCATGACTTCTCTTTTCCAAATTAAACTCAGTTTTCAAATAGGTATTTACTAGGGGAGGTGTCACATGATTCAAATGGCCAACCTGTGACAAGAACGCCTCCCACTTCCACTGACCCTGTGTCGTACATGACGTGAGATGCTTACTGACCCTTCTACATGCTGGGCTGGATAAGCTCATGGGGTGGGGGTGGGAGGACTTCATGTACACTGTGGGGTACTCAGCAGTATTCCTGTTCTCTACCTACCAGATGTCAGTAGCATACACCAGCCTGAGTCATGATGATAAGAAGTGTGTCCAGGCATTGCCAAAGGCCCCAAAGGGGGCAAAGTCACCTCCAGTTGAGAAATTGCTTTATGCAAATAGAAGCCAATATGACCTTCTGTTTTCATTTTCAGCCCTTTCTATGCACACCTCCTTTTTGTCTATATTATAAGCACAGGGTGATATATATATATATATATCGGTGTGCCTGTTTTCCTTCCTGAGTTATCATACCGGCCAGTTTTCCTTCCTGAGTTATGCTCAGCCCTCCTAAGAGTCACACCTCTGACCCATGGTGCATCTGGAGCAGGCACTGACAATGATGGATTACAGAGGACAAGCCACAAATATGTGACACAGTAATTTAGACCTGGGGGATTTGTTTGTTTGTCTTTTTGATTTTGTTTTTTTGCTTTTCAAGACAGGGTTTCTCTTCTCTATGCAGCCCTGGCTCTCCTGGAACTCACTCTGTAGACCAGCCTGGCCTCGAACTCACAGAGATCCGCCTGCCTCTGCCTCCCAAGTGCTGGGATTAAAGGTGTGCACCACTACTGCCTGGCATAGTTTATTTATCTTATTTTCTGTGTATGGGTGTTTTGCCTTTGTGTATGTCTGGGTCCCCAGAGAGCATTGGGTCTCCTGGAACTGGAGTTACAGCCAGTTGTGAGCTGCCATGTGGTTGCTGGGAATTGTACTCAGGACCTCTGGAAAAGCAGCCAGTGCTTTTAACCACTGAGCCATCTCTCCAGCCCCTGTGATTTAGATATTAAGTGTCCCCTATATGTCCATGTAATAAAAGTATAGTCCTCTGATTAGCTCCATTGGAGGGGATGGTCAAGCCTTTAGGAGGTGAGCCTGGCAGGAAGTCTTTAAAATTGGACCGTAGAAGCCAGCTCCCTCTTTTCTGGTTTTACTCCCATCTTTAAGGCGAATGAGTTCTTTGTAAATTTTGGCGATCAGCCCTCTGTCAGATGTGGGATTGGTGAATAAATATCTTTTCCCATTCTGTGGGCTGCTGTTTTGTCTTGCTGACTGTGTCCTTTGTCTTACAGAAGCTTCTCAGTTTTAGGAGGTACCATTTATCAATTGTTGATCTCAGTGTCTGTGCTACTGGTATAATGTTCAGGAAGTGGTCTCCTGTACCAATTCCTTCAAGGGTATTTCCAACTTTCTCTTCTAATAGGTTCAGTGTGGTTGGATTTATGTTGAGGTCTTTGATCCGTTTGGACTTAAGTTTTGTGCGTGGTGATAGACATGGCTCTATCTGCAGTCTTCTACATGCCAACATCCAGTTATTCCAGCACCAATTGTTGAAGATACTTTCTTTATTGCATTGTATAGCTTTAGCTTCTTTGTCAAAAATCAGGTGTTCGTAGGTGTGTGGTTTAATATCAGGGTTTTCAACTCAATTCCATTGGTCTACCTGTCTATTTTTGTGCCAATACCAAACTGTTTTCAGGACTATAGCTCTATAATAGAGCTTGAAGTCAGGGATGGTGATGCCCCCTGAGGTTTCTTTATTGTACAGGGTTGTTTTGGCTATCCTGGTCTTTTGTGTTTCCATATGAAGTTGAGAATTATGAATGGTTTCCTCCCCATGTGTACATCTGCCCAATGTCCTGCATCTCCACGGTGCCTTAGTCTCAGCATGCTGTCACAGTACAGAAAGCTGGCTAACCAACATGTCTGATCTGGCTACGTTCACCGGTGCAAAATCATCTGGGACCTGTTTCCCTGTGTCGGGCTCAGGCTTCTCTTTTCCAGTCCCTTGAGACAGCCTCTGCTTCTTCTGGCCCATTAACTAGCCTGCCAGCCCTCAAAGGCTGTCTGATTGCTGACCTCTGGGGTTCTCCTGTGGAGATGTGCCTGTATTAAGGTAGGCATTCCTACCAGAGCCAAAGGTCCTGCAGAGGTGGGGCCTCCTGCCCCACTCAGATTTTGTTGGGAAGGAAAGTGACCTAATAGAACCACAAAGGAGGTCAGGAGTGTCAGGATGACAATACTGCTTCTGGCCAATAGAGGGCACCAGAGCTGTCCTCCCCAGCATCTACACTAATTATTTTAATAGGAGGAGGTCCTAAACACACCTTTCTTTCACAGCTCTTGCCTCGTGTGTTTGTGCTTTTTCTGGAAGGTTTGTGATAAAAAATACTGAACAAGGAGGACAAAACTCCCTAAGGTGTGCTAGTATAAAAAGATGACTGTAGGACAACCGTTCCCCAGGATTTGAAGGAAAATCATGCAATTTTCTCACTCTCTTTGTGTGTGTGTGTGTGTGTGTGTGTGTGTGTGTGTGTGTGTGTGTGTGTGTGTCTGTCTGTCTGTCTGTGTCTGTCTGTCTGTCTGTCTGTCTGTCTGTCTGTCTGTCTGTCTGTCCATGGAGGGCAGAGAGGGCGACAAGTGTCCTGCTCTACCACTGTCCCCTTTATTCCTTTGGGCCTTTAAGCTAGGGTCTCTCACTGAACCTATAGTCAGCTGCTAATCAGCACCTCCCAGGGAGCCCCCTGTCTCTGTCCCCCTTCTGCAGCCTCGGTACTGGAGATACATGCATGCCACAGCCACAGCTGACTTCTTATGTGGGTGACGTGGACTTGAACCCAGACCCTCGGGCTTGCAGCGGCAAACACTCTTCCTGGTGAGCCCCTCCCCACTCCCCGTTCTTACCCTTGTGATGAGGCCTTCCTCATTTTTGAGTCAGCTTTTGTGACCTTGCAGATACAGTGGGAGCCTCCCACTGAGCATGTGCAGTGGGCGTCAACCCCCTTCACTCTGGTATGAGCATTCTGAGTGACCCCATGGCACAAACGTTGAAGAGAAAAAAGAAAACGGTCTTCCTAGAGGACTTAACTACTAGTTTGTAGTAGTTGGGAGAGGGGCTTACAACTCAAGGGCACCTGGTAATTTGAAATAATAGCTTGTGTGTGGGAAGGATTTGGAAAATACTTTGGGAATTAATGTAAGGACTTAAAGTGTTCACAAGGGAGCCCAGGGTAGGAATGGCATTTTAACGATCAAAGATGATAATAAGATAGCCAGGTGTGATGGGGCACAGGCCTGTAATTCCAAAGGCCGAACTCAGAGATGTTTGTTTGCATGAGCCTCAGGGTCCTTCCATTTCAGTTAATTAAATTAAAGATGTCTTAGCCAAGTGCTGGCACTTGGGAAACCAAAACAAGAGAAGCAAGGGTTGGGATGGACCTGGGCTTCAAATCAGCATAGTGACTCACACCTTTAATCCCTGTACTCCACAGAGCAGGGACTTGACTCCCAACCCTCTACCCCCTTATCTCCCCCCCCCACCTTCTTGTTCTACATAGCTGGTAGTCACAGCCTCTTGGGGAATGGAGACCCCTCCTAGCAAGATTTTCCAATATTCTCTTGAGAGCACTAGTGCTAATAAGTTGCAAAATTTACTTTAGTGTGTGCACAAATCTTCAAGCGCATTGCATCAGTGAGAATTTTGAAATAAGCAATGTGTTAAATATCTGCAGTCAGCAAACAATGACAACAGAGTCCACACATGTCGGCTGAGTTAGACCCAGGGGTTTCAGTTGTGTTGCTTTCAGTCTCAGACTTCCACACACAGCATAGCTAAGGACGTAGCTTCAGAAGTGAGACAGAAAATGGTGTTTGGGGCTTATTCTTTCTTCCCTCTAAGTGTACGTTTCTGAGCTTTCCCTGGCAGCATACCAATACTTAGCTGTTTTCTCCCCACTTGACTTCAGTTTTGGTTGATGGTGTTTTTGCCTTGCAATGCTGGAGCTAACTCGGGGTCTTGCACCTGCTAGGCAAGTCTTCTACCACTGAGCAGTGCCCCAAGATCTCCAATTTAATTTTGAAACTCTGATCAACCTTTGAGAAAATGGAAATTACAATGCCCGCCCTTTGATGCATAACTGTTTTGAGACAGAGGATTCTTGTGTAGCCCAGGCTAGCTCGGACCTTGCTACGATGGGGTAGGCCTGATTACCCTCCTCTGGCTCCTGATTGCTAGGATCAAAGGCAGTCTCCCACGCCAGGCCTTCTTTTACATTTACCAGTTAATGTGCTCTGTGTCCTCTTGTGTGTGTAATAAGTTATTTTGAAGTTTTATGGATCTTTATTACACTCCGTGTGTGTGTGTGTGTGTGTGTGTGTGTGTGTGTGTGTGTGTGTGTGTGTCTGTGTGTGTGTGTGTCTGTGTGTGTGTGTGTCTGTGTGTCTATGGAAGCCAGAGGACAAGCAAATATTTCCACAAAGCTATCTTTGGAAGGTAGCTTTGTGTAGCACAATTCACCTCACTTTTTCAAAACAGAGTCTCTTGTTGGCTTAAACTTGCCAAGTAGGCTAGGCTGGGTGGCCAGTGAGCACCACCTCTCTCCACCTCCCAGTGCTGAGATTACAAGTGAACCCCACCACATCCCACATTCTTACGGGGATCACACACAGGTCTTTGTGTCTACCTGCTGAGCTATCTATCTCCACTGTTCCCACCTGTGACTTTCTTTTCATCCACTGCTGGCCTCCTGTTGCTGTCTTCGGGGAGGAAGCTTGGGGAGAGGGAAACACTGAGGAAATGTGTCGGCTCAGATCTCTGTAGAGCTGTCACTGTTGCTGCTTTACGCATTTGAGAGAAATGAATGATGGGAGTGTTGTGTTTTCTATACTGTTCTCTGTCTACATGAACAAAGGAAGCCAGTTTGTTTCTGTCTCTCCACACCAAGGCCTCCAAGGCAAATATTTGTCTGGAGTCAGTAGCCCGAAACAATTGCTGAAGGGCTGTGTGGGGTTATTAAGGTGCCTGGTGTTTGCCCCGGTGACACACATGGGCTCAAGACAAAGGATTCCTTTGGCCTGGTTACATGTTGACTTTCACACTGCAAGTAACAACAGCCCAGAACCGGAATCGGCCCCAGCAGCTCACTAGATAAAGTCTCTACAGAATAGTAGAGAAAAGTCATCAGCTCACACCATTGACTCAAGGAGACACATTGAAACTCAGTAAATAACGGGCTTCAAGGAAGCTTAATGAGAAAAAAATCGTTCTGCTTGCGTAAGAAAACTGAAGTGAATCATGTTTAATCTTTCCCCACAAAGTAAAGAATCGACACATTGGTTTTGGACTTGTGGGTGAGAGCCATCACCCTGAGGAGGATAAATGTTGACACTCTACAACCCCCCTGACTGATAGAAGTAGAGGAGGGTGGCATTTCATAATCCCAGATGTTATTTATAATGCATTAAATGTTACCACAAAGCTGTCTTTGGAAGGTAGTGTTGTGTAGCACAATTATTTTATTCGTCTCTATCTATCTGTCTGTCTATCTATCTATCTGAGACAGGGTCTCTCTATGTAGCCTAGGTTGGCTTGGAACTCATACATATTGACTGCTGCCAACTCTGAAATGCTGGGATTAAGGACATGTATCACCATGTTTTGTTTTGTTTTGTTTTAAAGATTTGCTTATTTTTATTTTTTGGTATATGTGTGAGTACAGGCATGTGTGCTAGAAAAGGATGTTGGATCCCCTGGAGTTAGAGATGGTTGTGAACAGCCCAAAGTGGGTATTGTCCTCTGTCTTACTTAGAGTTTCT
This sequence comes from Cricetulus griseus, assembly GCF_003668045.3. Taxonomy (NCBI): domain Eukaryota; kingdom Metazoa; phylum Chordata; class Mammalia; order Rodentia; family Cricetidae; genus Cricetulus; species Cricetulus griseus. The sequence continues at coordinate 221,890,273 of NC_048597.1, read as the reverse complement.
ATTGCTGTGAAGAGACACTATGACCACAGAAACTCTTATTTTTGCTTGCTTGCTGGTGTGTCTCCTCAGCTAGCTTTCCTCACTGTACAGTTCAGGGCCCAGACTAGGAAGTGCCATTTACAACAGGGTGGTTCTTCCTGGACCTCAACAATCAAGACAGTCCCCCACAGACATGCCCACAGGCCAACCTGATCTAGAAATTTCCTCATTAAGACTCTTTTTTTCTGGGCTGGAGAGATGGCTCGGCGGTTAAGAGCACTGGCTGTTCTTCCAGAGGTCCTGAGTTCAATTCCCAGCAACCATATGGCAGCTCACAACTGTCTGTAACTCCAGCTCCAGGTGTTCTGACACCCTTGCATAGACATACATGCAGGCAAAACACCAATGCACATAAAAAAATAGTAATGATTAATCAATTTTTAACAAATACTCTCTTCCCAGGTGATTGTAAGTTGGGTCAAGTTGACATTTCAAACCAACAGGCAGATGTCACTTCTTCACAGGCTATTTTCCTGCAGCTCTAGGGTGGAACCACATAGTTGCAGCCTCCCAGCTGCAGATAGTAAGTACTCTTTCGGGGAGCTCCAGCCCTACTCGGGGACATCCTCACTCTGAGCATTGGCAAGCCTTCTCTGGCTGGTGCCAGTTGGCCTCTGAACACAAGGAGAAAAGTACTTGGGACACACATGCACTGTTTTTATGGTAAGATAGCATAAAAAAGATTGTAGCTGGGGCAGGGATTGCCAGCATAGTGACAAGCTCCCGCAGTCCCCTCTGGTGGGAAGTTGAGGCAAGAGGATGAAGAATTTCCAGACCAGCCTGGGCTATATAAGAACCTGTCTAAAAGAACAACAGAGAGAGTTCAAGGGGGACATAGGAAGTTGATTGAGGAGGTTCCCACAGCTATAACTACTTTTCTTTTGTTTGTCATTGTTTTGAGACAGGGTCTCATGTGGCCCAGACAGTCCTGAGACTTACTGAGTAGGTGATCCTCCTGCCTCCACTTTCTGGGTACTGGAATTATAGGCTTCTGTTACCATTCCTGGTCCTGGGGAATTGAACCCAGGACTTCGTGCGTGCCAGGCAAGTACTCTGCCAACTCTGTGAGGCTTCCTGACCCCCTGTTTAAAGGTTTTGCTTGTTTGTATGTCTGTTTAGGTACCACATGCACGTCTGGTGTCCTCAGAGGTTAGAAGAGGGCGTCAGAGCCCCTGGAATGGAGTTACAGATGGTGCTAGGAATTGAACCCAAGTCCTCAGGAAGAGCAGCCAGTGCTCTTAAACACTGAGCCATCTCTCCAGCCAGCCCTTTCTTTTTGCTTCTTAATTTGGGACAGTCTTGTTTTAACTCACTCAGGCTGGCCTTGAGTTCATTCTGTAGCCCAGACTTGTGATTCTCCCGTCTCCACCTCGGGAGTGACTGGGAGTTCAGGCCAGCACTACCAGACCCAGCCAGGCCTGTTTACTCTCTTACAATCAAGATCATGACAAAGAAATGTAAACAGCGAGGTTTATCTAGGAATAAGTTGATGAGTAAACAGCGGTGGCTCAATCATTTCATGGACTGCTGCAGAGCAGTGTAAATGACTGGGCCTCACACCTTGCTGCCTGGGGCCAGAATAGCCAGACCCCATAGCGCACATACTAAGTCAGGACTGGCTCATAGGCTACTCAGGGCCCCTGTAGAGACCAATGGCAGGCCTGCTGATGAGCCCACTGGCATGTACCGCTTGCAAGTTAACAGTGGCTTTAATGGCACTGCCAATGTAGCCCAGTTGGTAGAATACTTGATTAGAATGTACAAAGTCCTGGACACTGTACAAGCCAGGTGTGGGGGTGCACACCTGTAATCTCAGCACCCAGAAGGTAGAGGGAGAGAATCAGAGCTCAAGGTCATCATTAGCAAACTAGTGAGCTGAAAGCCAGCCTGGAATACGTCACACACACACACACACACACACACACACATCTTTTTAAAATGCTTTTAATGAATGAGATCTATTTTAAGAAACTCAGCTTTCCTTGAAATAACCTGATATCCTCAGGGAAATCGCAAAAGAAAAATGACCAGCCTCTGACATGATTTAACTCAGTCTCTCTGGGAGTCTACATTGCTTGGTCAGCCACTGACTTAGCAAATTATACTGCTTTGGTCTTTCCCAAATGCCCTGTGTGTCTGAAGGTGTCCCCAGCCTTGACAGGTGGCCGCTTTCTCGGAGCTTGGGAGGTGGTCAGGGACATGCAGGATTAGATCTCTAGAGCCACTGACTATTGTCAAGCAATAGACAATGGGACGCTTTCTCAGCAGGCTGAAACAAGAGGATCTCTCAGAGTTTGAGTGAGACTGTCTAAAATAAATAAAAATGGTCATATGTGGTGGTGCATAATCCAAAATAAAATAAATCCTCCCTCCTTGTGTGTATTTGTGTGTGTGTGTGTGTGTGTGTGTGTGAGAGAGAGAGAGAGAGAGAGAGAGAGAGAGAGAGAGAGAGAGAGAGAGAGAGACTGTGTGTATATGTATACACTTCATGACACACTTCTGGGTGTTGGGACAGCCTCAAGTATCAGTCCTTGCCTGCCACCTTATCCATGACAGGGTCTCCTTATTCACCACGCTGTGTGCCAGGCCTGTGTTTCAGAACACCCCTGTCTTGACCTCCTGTCTTTAACTCTAGGGGTCTAGGATCTGAACTCAGTACATTGGACTTGCACGACAAGCACTTGACCAAAGGAGCGGTCTCCTCAGACTTTTAAGTTGCTTCTTGTCACGTCATTGGTCACAGTAACCAGGAACATAAAAGACTGTCATGATGATCACTGACCCCAAAGGGAACCTGGATACAGACAAGTGGGCTTAGCCATGGCTGCTGGCACATGGTAGTGCTGCTTGAAGTAGCTGGAGATAGGAGCCTGGTCACCAACAGGAAACGGGGGTGGGGGTGAGGTGGGGGGGAGACGCTGGCCTATCAGGAATGCTACAAAGCAGTCAGAAGGAAGTAAGACTACTTTCTGACCTTAGAAAAGGTCCCAGTGTTGGGCTGGTGAGATGGCTCAGCAGGGAAAGCCACTTGCCACTAAGCCTGACAACCTCCTGCCCCTCAACCCCTTTCCTCGTTCCCCCCACTCCCTCAGAGAAGTCACTATGCTTTCCCCCTTGAACCTTGAACTTGAAGTTCCTCCATTACATCACCTTGCTCTCCCCAGTGCTGAGTCTGTCGTTAACTGAAAGTCAAGTGGCTTCGTCCTGTGAATTTGTAGCTAATGATTTTATCTCTAGCTTCGAAGTCCATGTTGTATTTGAAAGGCTAATGAGGTACAAAAAAAAAAAAAGAAAAGCAATGAAATAGATCGTTTTTTTGCCAGCTAACACTGCTGTGAAGGGGGTCTGTGGGAGCTGTCAAAGCAGCTCTTGGTTGGTTGTCACTGGATGCCAGATACTCAGCATAGAAAGCACTGGGGGGGGGGGGTTATGGCTAGTAAAAATTAACCTTGAAAGCCAAGTCCTTGTGGAGCTCATAGGGAAGGTAGCACCAGGATCCTGTACCCTGAGACTGGAGACCAGCAGTGGGTGGAGACTGGTGGGTCCTGGAAGCTTGCTAGCCAGCCAACCAAGCTCAAACATTGCGCTTTAGATTTGGTGAGAGATCCTATCTCAAGGGAGTAAGTTGGGGAGTGGTGGAGGGCAACATAGGTGTACAAAGAATCAAATACTAATGCCTGCCACAATATGGCTAAACCTTGGCGACAAAGATCCAAATGCAAAGGTGACACATTGCTTGGTTCTGTTTATATGAAACATTGTAATCACATTGTATTGGTTAATTGCCACGTGTTGTTTGAGATCACGGAAAAGCTGCCCAGGAAGTGGTGTTGCCCCGCCACCCTGTTTCAGATCCAAGCATGTTTGTCTTAAAGTGTCCTCTGAGGTCTGGAGGTGACCTTCCCCCAGCTCTGTAACAGGGAGAGAAGGACAGCAAAACAGCTGGAGAGTGAACACATCGTGTCCTTGACAACAGGTGGAAAGGAAGCCATTTCCAACAGACTGTTTATCCCATGATATAAAAGTGCCCAATTCTGAGATAGAATAGAAACCCGCAAGTTCAGCCAAGAAAGCTCAGCTACAGAGAGAAGGCTCAGTTGGGAACTCCAGCTGATGCCTCAACTCCCTGGATACTGCGAGCACCTGATTTAACGATGGATGCATCTCTCTCTCTCTCTACTGTTGTTCTCCATCTCTCTCTACGCTGTTCTCCGTCTCTCCCTACTGCTCTTTGTTCTTTTACTTGAAGCCTAACACAAAGGGACACTGCGCTGCCCAAGCTGCTGCTGCTGCTTCTTCTTCTTCTTCTTCTTCTTCTTCTTCTTCTTCTTCTTCTTCTTCTTCTTTTTAAATAATTTATTTATTTTTATTTTATGTGCATTGGCGTTTTGCCTGCATGCATGTCTGTGTGAGGGGGTCAGATCTTGGAAGTTACAGACAGTTCTGAGCTGCTATGTGGGTGCTAGGAATTGAGCCTGGGTCCTCTGGAAGAGTGGTCAGTGCTCTTACAACTGAACCACCTCTCCAGCCCCCGGCCCAGGTTTCTAACAGGTACTTCAGTTGGGCTTTTTTTTTCTTTTAATATTTGTATCTAAATGTGTGTGTCTAATGTGTACACATGGGTCCTCAGAGGTCAGAAAAGGTGTCAGATCCATTGGAATGAGAGTTATTGATGGTTGTGAGCCACCATGTGAATTCCGGGACCTGAACCTGGTCCTCTGCAAGATCAGGAAGTGCTCTTAACCACCAAGCCATCTCTCCTGGCCCCCAGCTGTCTGTCTTATAGGTGTTTTGTCGGTCCATTTCCGATGGATGTTTATAAACCCCTGATTTGACGATGTTACCTTCTGTCTGCCTATCTGTCCATCATCATCAATACTTATCCTTTTATTTTAACTTGCTATCTACATAATCAGTTCAACCATTCAAATCCAAAACGTGTCTATCACAGATCAGTGTCTGGACACAGCACAGCACAAATAAGCTAATACAGCCCGTGGGTCGCTGGTAACGCAGGGCTGCAGACAGGTGAGGTAAGAGACCATGAGAAGCAGCTGTTCCTGGATAAGGGTTTTGTTTCTGTTTTCCTTTGTAATTTCCTTATGTGTGTGTGAGAGAGGGGTGTGGTGGGGTGTGATATGTATGGTGCACCACTGTGCAAGCGTGCAGGTCGGAAGTGAACTCATGTTGTCAGGGTTGCACAGCAAATGCTTTATTACCATTGAGCTTTATTATACAAATGCTTTATCACCTACAGGGATTTCGTGACAGTCACACAACTCCACCAATACACCACAACCCTTGAGTCCACACCCTTAATGGTTGAATTTGTGATATGGGACTATATCTTCATAAAGCTGTCATTTCAAAAACGTAAAATTTGAGCTAAGGATGGTGGCCACTGGGGCACACCTCTGTCCCCAATCATTCAGAAAACTGACATGGGATTGCTTCAGCCTAAGAGGTCAAGGCCAGCCTAGGCAAAATAACAAGACATCTCACCCAAAGAAGCAGGGAGTCAAGGAAAAAGGAAGGAAGGAAGGAAAGAGAGGAAGTGTGGAGGAGAGAAACTTTTTGTTTGTTTTGTTTTGTTTTGTTTTGTTTTTGTGACATGTCTTCTCTGTGTAACAGCCCTGGATGTCCTACAATTCACTCTGTAGACCAGGTTGGCCTGGACCTCACAGAGATCCACCTGCCCCAGCCTCCTGGGATTAAAGGTGTGCGCCACCACACCTGGCAGAAAAGCTTTTTAAAATAGGTTTTGTTTTTTTTTTTTTTACCTGCACGAGTGTTTTGCCTACATGTGTGTTTGTGCGTCATGTGTGTGGTGCCCCTGGAGGCCAGAAGAGGGCATGGCATCCCTGAGGATTAGAATCACAGATGGTTGTTAGCTACTGTGCAGGCTGAGACTCAGGCCTCAGCGACAGCAGCAAGCACTCTTCACAGCTGAGCCATCCCTCTCGGGTAGGATTTGATTCATAGATGATGCCTCAGAATTCACCCATGTCTTCATTGGCATGTACTTTTACTTTTATTCCTCGTGGCGCCACCTGAACGATCAATGTCTCTCTGAACCCCCCTGCCCCACCCCCACCCCCACCCCACCCCACCCACCCACCCCGCCCATGGACTGGTAGTGACTATCCCTGACACTGTGATCTGCTTTAGTCCCTCATCTGGGGTGACAGCTGTCCTGTGGTGGATACTAGCTGCCCCGCCCCACCCCTTGTTTGACATGCATTGTAAAGTATTTGTGGACTTCTTGGTCCAATGCCAAGGGCTCTCTCTGCTTTCCTGGTGTTTTCCGATGTGGGTGATCGCTTCGCTCTTCACAAATGCTGCTGCTATCAGCTAATGACAGGCCCTTCTATTGACATGACTCAACAAGCAGGGTTTAAAAATAACTCCCAAGTCGGGGTTGTTTCATGCTGCTGAAACAGCTGGTCCGGCATAGTTCCCAGGGAAACATGAGGCACTGTTCAAACAACCTCAGGACCCGGAGAGGGTCACATGCAGGCTTGTGCTGAATAGAGCAAACTATGTGGGAGTACTATGGGAAAGGAGAGGCAAGAACACACAACTGCAGAGTGTGTGTGTGAGGGAGTGTGGGTGTGAGAGAGAGAGAGTGTGTGTGAGAGAGAGTGTGCGTGTGAGAGAGAGTGTGTGTGAGAGTGTGTATGTGAGAGAGAGTGTGGGTGTGAGAGAGAGTGTGTGGGTGTGAGAGAGTGTGTGTGTGTGTGAGAGGGTGTGTATGTGAGAGTGTGTGTATGAGAGAGAGTGTGTATGTGAGAGTGTGTGTGTGTGTGAGAGTGTGTTTGTGTGAGTGTGAGAGTGTGTATGTGTGAGTGTGAGAGAAGGTATGTGTGTGAGAGTGTTTGTGAGTGTGTGTGTGAGAGAGAGTGTGTGTGTGAGAGAGTGTGTGTGAGAAAGAGTGTGTGTGCGTGTGAGAGAGAGAGTATGTGTGAGTGTGTGTGAGAGTGTGTGTGAGAGAGTGTGTGTGAGAGTGTGTGTGTGAGAGAGTGTGTGTGTGCTCGTGTGAGAGAGTGTGTTTGTGTGAGTGTGAGAGTGTGTATGTGAGAGTGTGTATGTGAGAGAAGGTATGTGTGTGAGAGTGTTTGTGAGTGTGTGTGTGAGAGAGAGTGTGTGTGTGTGTGTGTGTGTCAGGGGTTGGCTCATTAGCGGAAATAACTCCTTAGAGCCTGATGTATGGGAAGGAGGGGAGCCCAGGGGCATGCTCTGCTAAAAAAGCAATGTTCCCTGGAGCAGGTCTTTCTTTGGATAGCCAGCTCCTGAATAATAACACAAAGACTTCTTATTAATTATGAAAGCATGACCTTAGCTTGGGCTTGCTCCCAAGTAGCTCGTATAACTTAAGTTAGCCGTTTATATTCATCTACGTTCTGCCACAAGGCTTGTTGTCTCTCCTTAGTACCACAGGTCCCAATTCCTCTGAATCTCGATAGCCAATCTCCCCCCAGATTCTTTCCTAGAGTTCCTATCTCTGCTCGGAAGTCCCATCTATCCTCTCCTGCCTAGCTATTGGCTGTTCAGACCTTTGTTAAACCAATCAGAAGGTGCTTCAGGCAGGTGAGGTAAAACAGACACATCTTTACATTGTGTGGTCAAATATCCCGCAACGGTTCCCTCCGTGGTGGAGAGCCCAGCACATCACCGCAAATCCCATCTGACATGAAAGGAAAACTGGCCTGCTGCCTGCTGCGTTTGGGGGAAATTTTGCTCAAACATAGCCACGCCTACTGCTTTCCTTGTGGGCTAACTTCAAGTCTAGTGGCAGAGAAGAGTTCATACCACTGTCCGGTTTACTGTGGGTCCTTTTGCCTGTATGTTGAAGGCTTGGTCCCAAGGTGATGCCCATGGGAAGCTTCTACGAGGTCCTTAGGGTCCTTAGGCCGTTGGGTATGCTTTCTTTTGCTTTCCTCTTTTTTTTTTTTTTTTTTTTTTTTTTTTTTTTTTTTTTTTAGGTTTTTCGAGACAGGGTTTCTCTGTGGCTTTGGAGGCTGTCCTGGAACTAGCTCTTGTAGACCAGGCTGGTCTCAAACTCACAGAGATCCGCCTCCCGAGTGCTGGGATTAAAGGCGTGCGCTGCCCGGCTGCTTTCCTCTTTTTTTATCCCATGTTTTATTTGTTTGTTTATTGTGTGTGTGTGTGTATGTGGGACACACGTGGAGGTCAGAGGACAAGAGTTGGATTCCTCTGTCCACCCTGAGAACCTGAGTCCCATTTCCAGAACCCACATGGTAGGAGAGAAATGACTCCATAAGTTATAGTCTGATCTGCACTCGAATGAACACACACACTCACACACACACACACACACACACACACACACACTAAATAAATGAATAAATAAATAAGCACGTGTCTTTTAAAAGTTCAGAAAGAATGGAACTGCCAAGGGAGACCAAGGGAAGAAATATTTTAACTAGTTTCCCTCTCTGCCTCAACTCCCCACCTCTAGCCATAAAAATGTCACTGTCTTTGCGACTCAGGGAGGTTACCTCCCATAAAGGGCTTCTGCACCCCATTTTCAGGAAGAAAAGACAGAGCTAGGGTGGTCTTTCTTGCATCTGCTACTCTTCAAGAGCCTCTTTAATCTCAGAATCATTTTTATACCAAAGCGGCGTGTTGTGCCTGCTTCTGTGAACTGTCCACATATTTAACTTATTTAGCGACAGGTTGGTTCTCCCAACCTTTGTGGGGACACTGATCTGTGACCCTCCTGGTGGGTCATTACAGGCCTGTTTAAATTGTGAAACACACCAAAGAGTGCCTTGGGAATTCTAGAGCTAAGGGAAAGAAATTAAAGAAATTCTAAATGATAGTTGCATTGTTATTGGCTGCCTTTGAAATCCCCCACAATCCTCTCTTCTTCAAACAAAAGCCACCTCACTTGTTCCTAGAATAGAGGGAACTTTTCTTTAAAAAAAAAAAAACAAAAAAAAAAACCACTTAATGCAACGCAAATGTCACAGTAGGTATCTAAATTAACAAGGCTGTTTCTGCACGCCGGGTTTCTAGGTCTTTTCATGGGAAATATCACAGACCTCCTAGTGAACTCATTGTCTCACTAGTCTGAGAAGGAAGCCAGATGCTGCACCAGTTTAAACAGCTTTTTGAAGTTTATTTTTTATATCCCTATGAACTATCGTCTCCCCTATAGTATTTCTGGTTTGACCCCCCCCTCCCCTCGGCAGGGTCTCACTGTGTATGGCTTGGTTTTTCACTGCGGAGGTACTTAGTCATTTCTCCACAGTAGTACTTAACTTCTTACCTAGCTCATCTCCGAATCTGACATACTTCCCCTCTTCTAGGACACTGCCACCCCAAAGATATTCCTTCTTGTCCCCGAGGGAGTCCCGAGGAGCTGTTGGCTGACTGAAATGCCAGGCTGACCATCTGAGGCACACTGTCTTTGTTGGACTTACTCTTGCATTGCCAAAAACAACTCGGGGAGGAAAAGGGTTTGGTTTGTTTTTGTTTTTGTTTTGTTTTGGCTTCCATACCCTGGATCACAGTCCACCAAGGGAAGCCAAGGCAGGAACTCAAACAGGGCAGGAACCTGGAGGCAGGAGCTGATGCAGAGGCCATGGAGGAGTGCTGCTTCCTGGCTGGCTCCTCACGGCTTGCTCCTCACGGCTTGCTCAGCCTGCTTTCTTCTCAGTTGAGGTTCCCTCCTCTGAGATGGCTTCAGCTTGTGTCAAGCTGATGTAAAACCGGCGCGCCCACCAAGCAGATGGGTATGGATGCTCTCCCTATAGCCACAGCAGCCAGTGATTCCAATCAGCATGGGTTACCTAATGCGGTGACATGGCCAGTTCAGAACGGCTGGCTCTGAACCATCTCTCAGGAACACGCAGGCAAGCGAAGTCAGGAATGGTGTGGAAGCCATGCTGGCATGGGCCATCTCTCCGACCTCTGGGACCATGACCTCCTTCCAGGGACGGCCGCTGTTTGATTCCATGAGTGAATTCCAAGGAGTGGTTTGGGGTTTTTTGTTGTAGCTTTTGTTTTGTTTTGTTGTCATTGTTTTATTTTGGGGGGATTTTTTAATTTGTTTGGTTGATGTTTTGGTTGTTTGTTTTTGAAGGTCTGACTATATAGCTCTGGCTGGCCTGGAATTCTTTGCATAGACCAGTGTAGCCTCAAACTCAGAGTTGTGTCTGCTTGCCTTTGTCTCCTGAGACCTGGGATAAAAAGGGGCACTCACACCACTATGCCCGACTTGCCAAGGAGATTTTGACATGCTGCAGGCAGGACACATTTCCAGAAAATACTTCTAGCCCATCTCTGCCTGCTCAATGAATAACTTCTGAATTCTCCACAGAGCCACCCCAACCACTCTCCCCTGTTGGCTCACTGCATCCTCAGCATGGACGTCTAGAATGCAGACACTCCCCTCAGGATCATCCTCGCCTCCCTTGCGGGAGTACCAGCCTGTCTCTCCCCAAGTCCACTTCCTTGACCCCTCCCAGGCTGCGAGGCTGCATTAGTTTTCTGTTTGCCTTATCTCCCAGGCGACATTGCACACGGTCTAGGAAAGGAGACTGTATTGTCTTCCGTGTATGCCTTGGCCTGGTGCGGGGCCGCTGGTTGTCTTGGTGTCTGCTAACCTTCCTGACGCTCCCTAGAAGAACGAATCAACAGAGCTTTTCCCAGATGTGCTGTGTGGCTGAAGTCCAGTACAGGATGCTAACTAAAGCTCAGCATGGGGACAAGATCTGGAAGTGATTGAACACCCAGGCAGAATTCCGAGTATTCTCCTGCGAATCTCTCCCTTTCCTATTGTCTTGCAAGTAGGCTTTGATTAGAAGCAATTGATAACATTTAGGAAGGGAGGAGGGCTCTCTTCAAATGGTGAGGCTCACGGAGATTTAGAAGCCCCGCCGGCTGATGTGTCTTAAAACACTGTATTAGAAGGACAAAGCCTACGCATTCAGTCCAGTCAGTCCCTAGTACGGTCTCTTTGGCACGTCTTGCAGAGACAGACAAGAAATAAAAATCTTGAAATTCATGTGTAGTCAAGAAAGACCCTGTGCAAGGGAGATGTGGACCTGTGGGTCCTTCCAGAAGGTTCTGGAGAGGAAGAATCCTCAGACCTGTGCTTGGAGCCCCTCCTACTCTCAAGAGCTCTTCCTTACTTTTCCTTAATGAATCTAAGTTTATCCTGCTCACTTCCTGCCCTGCTTTCCTTGCTCTCTTGGGCATGAGACAGTGAACTTGGAAGCCACTGGCTCTGGGTGGCCCAGTGCTCTACTCTGGCCCCCCACTTTCCCCGTTAAGCTCCCCTAGAGCCAAGAAAGACTGCAGAAAGAGAGCCCACATCATTGTGAGTAGAAGGCCTCCTGCAAGGCTAATGAGCACGGGACTGAGCCTTGTGGGAGCCAGTGTCTCCACACAGTAGCAGAGAAGCTGTTTTGCAGTATTTTTTTTTTCCTTAAAATTTTGTGTCTGGGGCTGGAGAGATGGCTCAGAGGTTAAGAGCACTGACTGCTCTTCCAGAGGTCCTGAGTTCAATTCCCAGCAACCACATGGTGGCTCACAACCATCCATTATGAGATCTGGTGCCCTCTTCTGGTTTGCAGATATACATGGAAGCAGAATGCTGTATACATAATAAATAAAATTAAAAAAAATTGTGTCTGTGTCTATGTATGTGGGCATATGTATGTTAGTATGTATGTCTATGTGTATGAGTATATATATATATATATATATATATATATGGGGGTATTTTTGTATATGTCTATGTGGGGGGGTATATGTGTCTGTGAGAGGGTATATGTTTATGTTACAGGCTGTTGTAAGCCACTCAGTAGTGTGGGTGCTGGGAATTGAACCCAGGTCCTCTGCAAGAGCAATAAATGCTCTTAACCACCAGCCCCAAGCTGAGGGCTTCTCATCCTCCTGCCTCCACCTCCTATGTGGGAGAATCACGGGTGTGCACAGCCGCATTTGTCTTACGTGACATGAGGTCTCAGCCCTCCCTCAGTGTCCTTATGCCTGTAGCTCTTTTATTCCTTTAACCCTTTCCTGTCTTCTCCTTTATTACTGTGCTTGACCAAAACAGAAGAAAACAACTCAATCAACTAGAGCAGAGCCGGGTTGGCATCAGCACTCTTCACCCAAGTCTAACATTCAGTGACAGCATTGGAGCATCAGGAAGCCCAGACCCTTCCACTTAGGACAGAGCTGTCGACACCGGGCCCTCTGTCCTTGCAGACTGATTGGCTTTCTGGCTGGCCTGATGTTTGCCTTGGTGGCTGATGTGGACAGAGCACTCTTGGCTGATTGACAGACTTGTTGTGATGGCCGTGTCCTTTGGGAGGTCTGAGAGCTTAGAGCTGTATCATTCACTTCTGTGCTGGAGAGTTTATGCCAGCTTGACACACAATGAAGCCATCTGAGAGGAGGGAACCTCCATTGAGAAAATGTCTCTGGAAGATTGGGCTGTAGGGCAGGCCTGCAGAGCTGCTGCTGTTCCTTCCTTCCTTCCTTCCTTCCTTCTCCCCTTCCTTCCTTCCTTCCTTCTCCCCTTCCTTCCTTCCTTCCTTCTCCCCTTCCTTCCTTCCTTCCTTCTCTCCTTCCTTCCTTCCTTCCTTCCTTCCTCCTCTTCCTTCTTTCTCCTTCTCCTTTGGTTTTTTGAGAAGGGCTTCTCTGTAGCTTTGGAGGCTGTCCTGGAACTCACTTTGTAGACCAGGCTGGCCTCGAACTCTCAGAGATCCCCCTACCTCTGCCTCCCGAGTGCTGGGATTAAAGATGTACACCACCACGACCCACTTTTTTTTTTTTTTTTTAATCAGTGATTGATATGGGAGGGCCCAGCCCATGGTGGGTGATGCTACCCCTGGGCTAGTGGTCCGTGAGTTCTGTAAGAAAGAAGGCTGAGTGAGCCATGTGAAGCAAAACAGCATGCACCACCCCTGCATGGCCCTGGCATCAGGTTTCTGCCCTGTTTGAGCGCCTGTCCTGGCTTCCTTTACAATGTGGAAATGTAAGCCAAGTAAACCCTTTCCTCCCCAGGTTGCTTTTGATCATGGTGTTTCACCACAGTAGTAGTAACCCTAACTAAGACAGCATCTAAGAGCCGGGCGTTGGTGGCGCACGCCTTTAATCCCGGCACTCGGGAGGCAGAGGCAAGCGGATCTCTGTGAGTTCAAGACCAGCCTGGTCTACAAGAGCTAGTTCCAGAACAGGTTCCAAAGCCACAGGGAAACCCTGCCTCGAAAAACCAAAAGAAAAAAAAAAAAAAAGACAGCATCTAAGGTCACACTTAAGCCCCTTCTGCATGGAACAGGAGCGGGAGAGGGAATGCAGGGCTAGTGCCTGGAGCTGCCTGGGGATGGGGACTGCGACCCCTTGCCCTGCCTCTTCCCAGCACTGCTGAGTGAGTGGCAGGTCTAGATGGAGCCTGCTTCTCAGCTCTCAGAACCTCCCTGTCTGGGACCACACACTTGGAGAGCCTGCCTGATTGCAGCCTGCTAGCCAAATCCAACCTACCCTTGTTTGTAAATAAAGTTGCCATGAAACCTGGCCACTCCCCCTCCTCCATAGCATTCTAAACATTGCTTGGCCTGGCAAAGGCCACACTACAGTGGCAAAATGAATGGCTGGGACAGAGACTGTATGGGACTCAAAAAAAAAAGTGTGTACCTACCTTGGCTGCATGCATCATGGTTCTAATTACAGGCCCGGGGCCCTGACCCTCCACTTTCTCTGCCAGGGACCCCAAGAGCCCTTACTGCCAACACATAGATTATGCAAAGCATTTGGTCACGCTTGCCAGGAGGAACAAACACGAGACCACTAATCTCTGCAGTTACATGGGACTTAGTACACTAGTAACATTATTTTCTGTTATGTCACTACTCACCCAAGATTGGGGACAGACAACAGACTACATGCAAGTCTGCTGTAGTGAGACCACCGACTCCACTGACACTCGAAGGCAACTGTGTCCATGGGTGATGCTGCCTAAATTCAGTCTTTAGACATATTTTAACACTAACCCTGTATGCAGATTCCCATTGCACTAACTGCTGGGAATAACAGGCTCCTGTGACACGGCTCCGTGTAGGTCTTTGGTCAATCTTAAAATGTCCAAATCTGAGTTCCAAGTCCTAATAGCACCTTGGTTGGGGGCTTCATTCTACTCTAGATCACCCGAGGACTCCACAGTGGTACTGAGGAAGGGCTGGAGGGTACGAGGGGGACACACCCTCAGGACATCCTTCGGAATAGAAATAAGAGCCGTACAGTTTGAAATCTGCCCCATCAGGCAACTTGGATATTCTCCACCTTGGCGCTGAACCTCTAAGTCACATATCCCCTTGTTTCCAAGATTGGGAAAGGAGAGGCCAGGTGCCCTGTTAGAGATGGCAGCAGAGCCTGAGACCCTTGGCTGCTTTCTCGGGTGGGTGTGTTGCAAGGTTCTGCTGCAGCTCATGAAGACGCCGCAGCAAAATCTCTGCAGGAACATCACGTAGAGGCCAAGGACCCCGGATTAAATCGGCCTTCCAGGTCTTTGCATTAATTCATCCTTACCTCATGTTTGATGTGCCAACAATGACTGGTGCTAACAATGAGAGTCAAGTTCCTTCTCCTGCCTCTGCTCCAAATTCCTTCCTAAAGTAACAGCCTGAAGCCAGCCAACGCTGGGCTGGCCGAATCATTCATCCGCAGTGTGCCGGTGCCCCCTAGTGGATGAATGGAGATGGCCGCCATGCTTGCGGAACAGACTTAAGAAACAGTAGATGGTGGACCCGAAGAGTGAGTCCCTGCCTCTGAAGGAAAAACTTTAGCAGATAGAGGGAGCCAGCAGGGTGGAGACGATGTGGTTCCCAGAAAGAGATGCCCTTTTCTCTTACGGTCTCTAGCGTTATGCATTAATAACCTGGATGGTTTGAAAAAAATGTATGAAACAAAACCCTGTGTGTGTGTGTGTGTGTGTGTGTGTGTGTGTGTGTGTGTGCGCGCGCGTGCGCGCGCACGTGCTCACATAATTCCTGATGCATAGCACATGGGGTGTCAAGCAGGTGCTGGCAGGCTTCTGTGAAGGTGACTATTTTAGGCTTCATACAGACGGCCACAGCCTCCTCCTTTTAAGCATAAAACCACAGGCAACAGAAAAGGGAACAAGCATGGCTATGTTCGCTGGCCGGAAAAAATGAGTCATATGAGCTGGGGCCATGGCTTGATTAGTAAAGTACTTGCCACATAAGCATGAGGACCTGAGTTCAATCCCTGGCATCCACATGAAAAGCCTGGCATAGTGGTGCATCCTTTTATCCCAATGCTGAGGAGGCAGAGACAGACAGGGGCTCGCTGGTCAGACAGCCCAGCAGAAGGGACACCCCAGGTGCCAGTGAGAGATCCTGTCTCAACAAGTAAGTGGATGACTCCTGAGAGACAACACCTGGGATTGACCTGCTCTCTCTGTCTCTGTCTCTGTCTGTCTCTGTCTCTCTCTCTGTCTCTGTCTCTCTCTCTCTCTCTCTCTCTCTCTCACACACACACACACACACACACACACACACACAGTCATCATTATAAATTGATTCGGGCCATGAGCTGCACGTGGTCATGGCAATGGCTTGTCAACTGCGTTGAAACAAACCTGAATAATGTGTTAGTAAATTCCTCTGGTTCAGTGACATTGTGCCTCTGTGACCAGCACCGAGTGCCAAGCACTGTGCATGGTTAAAAGCAGGTGCTCAGAGAGCATGTTGCTTTCCCAGAATAGCTCTGATTGATCTCTGTAACACAGCAACTTCATTCCAGAATTTCCCAGAATGCTCTGAGTGACAAAAAGTATGCTCTCCAAATTGGCCATTTAGACCAACAGAGCAGATAGGGACTAGCTGCCATCCATGGTGTCTTTTCTAATTTGTCTCTGTCTAAAATGAACCAAGGTGTGGAGTGAGAGGCCAGTAGGCCAAAACTTCTTTGTGTAGCACAAAGAAAGCCACCACAGAAAGGGGAGGCCGGCGTGTGTGACACCGCCCTACAACCAAAGCCCCGTGGACCTCGGGAGCTGCCTCCGGCCGGGGATGTGGTGCACACCGCTGCTGCCCGTGGCTTAGGGATTGTATTTGCTACTTCTTGTGCTGTGGAAGAATATCTGAGACGGAGGATAAGGGAGGGATCTGTTTTAAAGGGTTTATTGTTAATTATGAGTACGTGGGGGACATGTGCATGAGTGTGTGCTCCCGCGGGTATGTGTTCCAGAGTGGGGGACATGTGCATGAGTGTGTGCTCCCGAGGGTATGTGTTCCTGTGTGGGGGACATGTGCATGAGTGTGTGCTCCCGCGGGTATGTGTTCCTGTGTGGGGGACATGTGCATGAGTGTGTGCTCCCGCGGGTATGTGTTCCTGTGTGGACACTGGTTCAGCGTGGAACAAGTTGTGATGGCACTTTGATTAATGACTTCGTTCTACCCCACTCTCTCTTCACTCTGCGTCTCTTTGTTTCTCCTCTGCTACTTCTCAGGTCTTAGGGCTGCTGGTGTGGACGCTCATCGCCGGCACTGAGTATTTCCGGGTCCCTGCTTTTGGCTGGGTCATGTTTGTAGCTGTCTTTTACTGGGTCCTCACCGTCTTCTTCCTCATTGTCTACATCACCATGACCTACACCAGGATTCCGCAGGTGCCCTGGACCACAGTGGTAAGTCTACCTCAGAGCCTCTACCTGCCCAGGGCTGTGAGGAGGGACAGATTTGGGGTCACCTCTGCTCACACAGGCTAGGCCAGTGCAGAAGAAGCCAGCAGCAGCAAATGATTCCTCATTACTCAATGGCCAGAGCCATTGAGTGAAACCAGGCACAGTGGGACATTCTCGGGCCAGCTGAGTTCAGGAAAACTAGGTTCTAGCCCTGTAAAGAGTGTCACCTGCTGACAACTGTGTCAGGACACATGGCAGTTCTGTGTACATGACTGATGAAAAAGGAGCAAGACAGGGGCTGTTCAAACAAACACGTGGAGGCTGGGCGGGACTGGAATGTGGAAAGCCTTGGTTTCTATAACCAATAGCAAAGGAAAAGGGGTGGGGGAGCGAGCCCAGCGCACAAAAAAAGTAGTAGTTGGGGAATACAGCACAGTGGTAGAGCACCTGCCTAGCATGTCTGAGGTCACGTGCTTAAACCCCAGCACCACTGAAACACAGACTAAATTGGCGCCTTCCCATTTGGAAGCAAGAATAGGTAAGGGGCTTGGATTTTTGTCCTGGCTCCAGGCAGCATGCCATACACAGGATAACAGTGGTGACCACACAGTCTTCAGGTGAAAGAGTGTGCCTTGGCCAGGCGGTGGTGGTGCACGCCTTTAATCCCAGCACTCGGGAGGCAGAGGCAGGCAGATCTATGTGAGTTCAAGACCAGCCTGGTCTACAAGAGCTAGTTCCAGGATAGGCTCCAAAGTCACAGAGGAACCCTGTCTCGAAAAACCAAAAAAAAAAAAAAAAAAAAAAAAAAGAGTGTGCCTTGGAGTGTGGGAAGTCTCGGTAGGGAATTGGGAGTGGCCATTATCAGTGGAAAGAGCGCTTGCCTGGCATGCGCAAAGCCCCGGGTTCGATCCACTTAAACAGCCCTGGTGGGTCACGCCTCTAATTTCAGCATTTGGGAAGTGGAGGCAGAAGGACCACAAGTTCAGGATGGTTTTCAGCTACATGTGGAATTTGAGGCCCGCCTGGAATACATGAGAATCTGTCTTAGACACATGAGGAAAGAGCTAGACAGACAGACAGACAGATAGGGTGGTACATGCCTAAAGAATTCCAGCAACTCCAGCACTTGGAAAACTGAGGCAAGGAGATCTCAAGTGTGCATCCAAGATAGCCAAGTAGTGAGTTCAAGGTCATCTTGGTCTATGTATAGAAAGACCCTGTTTCATTTAAAATAATAATAATAATATTTCTTTTAAAGTGGCATCATGCTGGGTGGTGGTGGCACTCGCCTTTAATCCCAGTACTTGGGAGGCAGAGGCAGGTGGATCTCTGTGAGTTCAAGGCCAGCTTGATCTATATACTGAGTGACAGGACAGCTGTTACACAGAGGAACCCTGTCTCAATAATAATAATAATAATAATAATAATAATAATAATGGTGATAATGTAGGTGATAATGTATATAGAGAGAGAATTGGGGTCACCTCTAGAACTCTAAAGACATTGGTTTACTTTGTTTCCAAATACCACACACACACACACACACACACACACACACACACACATACATACACACACACATCACACACACACACACACACACACACACACACACACACACACACACACACACACACACACACACACACACACACACACACACACACACACACACACACACACACACTCACACACACACACACACACACACACACACACACACACACACACACACACACACACACACACACACACACACACACACACACACACACACACACACACACACACCACACACACACACACACACACACACACACACACACTCACACACACACACACACTCACACACACACACACACTCACACACTCACACACACACACACCCACTTCTGACTCGATGACCTGAAAGTCAACCTCCTCGGAGTTGTGACCCGAGGTTACATTGACAGGCTTTCACACATTGTTCAAAGCACACCTGCCCCTCTTCTTTCTGAGCTGCCCTCAGAGTCCAAGTATTTGTATCTCGTTCTGAAAGTGACCCCAAGCAAGGGGCTGGGCAAATAGTTCAGTGGGTAGAGTGTTTGCTTAGGGTGTGTGAAGCCTTGGGTTCGATCCCCAACTCCACATAAACTGGGCGTGGTGCATACCTGTGATCCCAACCCCATGGAGGCTGGAGGTGGAAGGCTTCTCAGATAAATGAGTTGGATACCAGCCCAGGCTACAGGAAGCCTAGTCACTAAATATTTACTAAATAAAAATTAGTAAATATATAAAAAAGGAAAGAAAAGAAATTCTCTTCCGGCAGCTGAGGTTATGTTTGTGCTTGCTGTCAGAGCTGGTGACCATGCTTTCTTAAATACGGGCAGGTTTGGGGAATGCCTGCAAGTGAGCCAGGTCACCCAGCTCTGTCCCTCTCAGCAGCCTGAGAGTGTGGGCTCAGCACCAGGGCTGGGGCTGCTCCTCCTCCCTCCATACTATTTTCTTCTCTAGTCTAGAGCGTTCTGTCTGACTAGACAGTTCCCAGCCACCTGCCACTAGGTGAGTCTTATGCCTGGACGTAGCTACTGCAACAGAAAGGGACATGTGTGTCTGGCCTCTGGGTCATGCCTTTGAGATGGGGTGTGTTCTTGGACATGACCCGTGTTCCTGGGCTGGAAGGAGAGCCAGACTGCTCAGCCTGTTCCATGAAAGAACAAACTCTCAGGTTACTTATTTTGGGTCCCATGTCCCAAAGAGAACTGTCCATCATCTCAGGGCTTCTCCTACCGTCTTCAGACCTGGTATTCCTACTAATACCTGGAGGGCTTGTGTTAGGTGGCCTGTAAGCCCCTTTTTGTCTTCAAAATTGGAAAGCAAGTAGTGAATCAGTCCCAACATCCAGGAGGCTAAGGCAAAAAGATGGCCTCCAGTTCCAGGCTAGCCTGGGCTACAGAGGGAGACTCGTACCAAAACCAAAGCTGACTAGATGGCTCAGCACACAGTCTTGCCTGCAAGACTGATTTTCTGAGTTTGATCCCTGGCACCCAGATGGTGGGATGGGTGAACCAATTCCCAAAAGTTGTCCTCTGACTTTTACTCACATTCACAGCCTGACATGAGCACATGCACAAAATAATTAAAAAAAAAAATCAACCCTAGAAAATACTATGCATACCTGAGTATAATCAAGCCAGTTTAAAACTTAAGTCTGGGGGTTGGAAAG
Organism: Cricetulus griseus; assembly: GCF_003668045.3. Taxonomy (NCBI): domain Eukaryota; kingdom Metazoa; phylum Chordata; class Mammalia; order Rodentia; family Cricetidae; genus Cricetulus; species Cricetulus griseus. The sequence goes on along the minus strand of NC_048597.1, from coordinate 221,870,351 downwards.
ATGACTCGGAGGTTAAAAGCATTTGCTGCTCCTTTAGAGGACCAAGGCTCAGTTCCCAGCACCCACTGTGGCCACTGAGAACTGTCTCTGACTCCAGGTCCGGGTGATCTGACGCCCTCTTCAGGCCTCCAGGAGCGCTGCACACACATGACGCACAGATGTATATTCAAGCAAACACTCATATACATTAGATAAAAGTTGATCTTCTTTGAAAGAAGAAAAGCAAGCTGGGCATGATGGCTTGTGCCTTTAATTTGAAACCCTATCACAAAGAAGAAGAAAAGCTTAAGCCACGAGCTAAGATGGTTCAGTTGGCAAAGCGTTTGCCATACAAACCTGAGGGCCTAAGTTTGTGTCTCCTGGACCCGTGTACAAAGCTGCAATGAGTGGCAAGATGGCTCAGCAGGTAAAGAAAGGTATTTGCCACCAAAACTGCCAACCTGAGTTTAATCCCTGGGTTGCACACAGTGGATGAAGAGAACCAATTCTTGAAAACTGTCCTCTGACACACACACCAGAGAGAGAGTGTACGCCTGAGTATCCCTTATCTTTGGTTTGTCTCTTCCTTGTTGATTTATTGACCTCAGCTACAAGGAACATTTTTAAATACATATACTTATATGTATGCTTGCAGGAGCTCAGGGAGGTCAGAAGAGGCACCAGGTCCTCTGGACCTGGAGTTGCAGGTGGTTGTGAGTTGTCAGGGGGATGCCAGGAACTAAACCCTAGTCCTCTGGAAGAGCTGTGTGTGCTCTTACCCTGTGAGCCATGTCTCCAACCCCGGGCATGGGTGGTGACCTGGCTGTTTGGAGCTAAAGTCTCCCCCGGTATGGGTGGGAAGGTGGCTCCGTCACATCTTACAAACTCTCTTCTGAAATTGGTGTCTAGTTCTGGCCTGCAGGACCCCGCCCAGACACCGGATGATCTTTCTCTCTCCTGTGGAGGGATAGATGTCCTCAGAAGATGAACGTCTTAAACCCAGGTCCACGGGCTGGAGCCTAAACAAAGAGCGGCCGGCCAGCCAAGCTTTTATCTGTGCTTGCCTTTATCCCAGAGAATACTGAGAGCTTTCAAAAGCAAAGCAGGATGGAATTTCAGGAGGGAACCATGGCCTCCCTCCACTCCTCCCCTCCACAGAGAGCAGCTGGCAGCCTTTGTAAAGTTCCATGCTCTCTGCCGCTCACACTGAGCACAGGGATGACTGAGATCAGCAGGAGCTGGAGGGGCTGGTGTGTCTGAGCCACTCCTGGAGGGGCTGGTGTGTCTGAGGTACTCCTGGCCCTTCACAGCAGCAGGGCAGCATGATGCTCTGACACCATCCTCTGCCCACCTCCCCAGGCCCATTTCTCCTCTGGAGTCATCTGAGGAGCTAGTTTCTTTGTTTCATTGTTGCTTGGTTTTGAGACAGGGTCTCACATCCCAGGCTAGTCTGTAACTGTGTGGCTGAGAACCTCTGTGTCCCCGCCCTCACCTCCAGAGTGCACCATGACACCTAGGTTATCCAGGGCTAGGGGTGGAGGCCATGCTGCATACATTCTACCAACTGAGCTACATCCTCGTAGGGACACCGTCTCTTTACTTAAGGTTATTCTGTCCAGATTGGATGCTGTTTAGTTACCATTTGCATAAATTCCATTTTTAAAAAATTAATTTTTTGATTTGTTTTTGTTTTGTTTTGTTTTGTTTTTTGAGACAGGGTTTCCTCTCTGCAGCCCTGGCTGTCCTGGAACTCACTCAGTAGACCAGGCTGACCTCAAATTCAGATCAGCCTGCCTCTGCCTCCTGAGTGCTGGGATTAAAGGTGTGGGCCACCACCACCCAGTTTTTTGTTTTGTTTTGTTTTTAAGATTCAAGCCTGATCATTGATTAGCTACAGTTAAAGACTTATTTTGACTAGACTCAGACTTGAGAGGAAGAAGCTCTCAGTGAGGACAGCAGACATCTCTTGGCACTCTCTCCCTGGTGTTGTTCTTTGCTGTCCTTCATCTTTTGGTCCAAAGTTCAGCACGTTCTGCAGCCACCTCCTGCAGCATTGTCTCTTCAGAGCCGTATGCTGGCGTTTGCGTTGGTCCTGGGCTTCTGACCTTTGTGTAAGGCTTTCTGACAACATACTGGGGACATCATCTTCTTTAGAGAGACTGGAAAGCTTTTGGATTCTTCCAGCTCTCTTGAGTCCCATCCAACAAGTCACAGTGGTGTCCCTCAGTCTAGGACATGCTTGTCATTCTCCTAAAATTACCAAGTTGAGAAATCTGAGACTGGCATCCACAACGCATGTTGAGCAGACCTTCCTCTCCTCAGTTCTTGATCTAGAACAAGAATGTCTCTGACTCCTCAGCAGGTGTACTCTGCTCTGGGTCAGTCACGGCGCCTTGCTTCATAGGAAAGCCCTGTTTGTCATTCCCATCTCTGATTTGGACCACATAAGCCTCCACCCTTCCACTTTTGAGCATGTGCTTCTCACAGGAAGTAAGAAGCTTGTGTCCATTTCGATGAGTTTCTGATGGCCGGTGGCTGAGAAATAGATACTTGGCTTCATCTTAGGCGCCATGAAAAAGAGTTTTGTTTTGTTTTGTTTGAGACAGGGTCTCAGAATGTAGCCTTTGGCTGGCCTGTAACTCATTGTGTAGACCAGGCTGGCCTCAAACTCACAGAGATACCCCTGCCTCTGCCTCCCAGATGCTGGGATTAAAGGCGTGCGCCAACACACCTGGCCTCAAATCATTTTTTTTAAAAGGTGAGAAGTCTGTCATTTCACAAATGGTGAATATGTGTCCCTGGACACACACAACCACCAGTCACAAGGAACCATCCAGGGGTACAGGACTTGCTCCCTCTAATCTTTCTTTCTAAGCTTAAATGACAAGGTAATTTATAAAGCAGCATGTACTAATTTTTTTCTGAAAGAATAAAATACGTAAGATAGTATTCGTTTTTGCTTGCAACTTTTAAAATTGAACTATTTTTGTCAATGTAAACTATCAGCTTCTCACTTGAGGGCCATGTCACCTTCATAAAATGTCACAAACCTAATTCTTCCCTGTGTTCAAGTTCCCAGACTTGTTCAAGGCAAAAAGTGAGTGAGTACTCTTGATTACCCTCCTAATGGCACTGGCCTTGTTGGAAAGAACCCCAGAGTGAGGCTGCCCAAGAGGAAGAGATTTTTTCCTCACAGATGAAATGTCTACCTGGCTCTCGGGTGTGCATGACATTGGACACCAGTCCGTGATCCTCTAAGCTTAGTTTCCGTAAGTGGCTGACGCAGTGAGACTTGTTGAAGTCTGCCCATTATCTAATAAATCACAAGAAAGGTTCCTGTGGTTACTCATAAACTTGGGATAGATTTGCAGACAGAACAGGGGAGGAAGGTCCTTTGGAAGGAAGTCAGTAGAGACCTGTTTAGATAGAGGTCACACTAGCTTTGTTGTACAGCTTGAAGACTTTCTCGACACAGACAGCTGTTCTCAGGTAAAAGCCCAGATTAGACACTGTGACTGAGCCGGAGTGCAGGATGTCTCTCTCTGGTGCCTAGTACCCTGCCCTGAGTACTGCAAGAACAATTCCATCATGCAGCCCAGCTTTTCATTGTAAATTCTTTTGGACTCTTTCATAGCTGACATGACTTAGATTATCTCCTTGCAGATGACCAGGGCCAGTGTGCACACATGGTTAAGATGGGGACAGAGGTTGCAGCTTGCCTCAGGACTCTGGCATCTGTCTGGAAAATTCTGTGTACTACCAAAAAAATAAAAATAAAATAAAACGTCGGGCGTTGGTGGCGCACGCCTTTAATCCTATCACTCGGGAGGCAGAGGCAGGTGGATCTCTGTGAGTTCGAGACTAGCCTGGTCTACAAGAGCTAGTTCCAGGACAGCCTCCAAAGCCACAGAGAAACCCTGTCTCGAAAAACCAAAACAAAAAATTCTGTGTACCTTTTCTCCCAACTAAGGAGAAGGTTGCTTCCTTCCTTTTCCGGACTCCTTTCCTTCATCTCTGACTTCCTAAGAGAAAGATGGCAGGCATGGTAGCCCTGTCAGGAGGGTGCACCCCTCTTTCTCCTTGAGTGGCTGTTGGCACCTCTCTTCCTACTCCCTCTTCCCACACAGTGTCCTAGAGTCCAAATGTAACTGAGTATCAATTGTATAGTCTGACTTTCCTTTGGGGCTGGCAGCTCACAAATAATGACACTGAGGCTTATTGTTATTAATTATGAAAGCTTGGCCTTAGTTTACGCTTTTCCCCAACTAGCTCTTATAATCTACATTCTGTCACATGGCTTGGTTGCCCCTCCTCCCTACCAGATGTCCGGCTTCTTCCCTGGTGTCTCCTATATGCCTAGATTCATCCTGAGTCCCTCTCTGTCCCTGGAAGTCCCACCTATTCTCTCCTGCCTAGCTACTGGCCATTCAGCTCTTTATCAAACCAAACACAGTGTAAACAAACATTCTGCAAACGTTTCCCCTCACTTTGGCTAAATAAAAGGGAAAGGGTTTACTCTAACATAGTAAAATTATATATAATAAGAACAATTGTCAGCTAAGAATTACATCTACAGTGTTCCCCGCTTGTCTTTTCAAATCTCCATTATTAAAGAGTAAAGAAGAACAGGGAAGCCAAGGTGACAACAGCTCTCAAAGGGCTCTGATGTTGTCTGCTCCCCCCCTCCCTCCCTCCCTCTCTCTCACTTTAAGAAGTATCCGTGAGGCTGGTGGCGGTGGCGATACACCCTTGGCATCATGGCCCTCAGGAGATAAAGGTAGGAGGATCAGAAATTCAAGGCCCGCCTATGCTACATGCCCGTCCCCCTAACATACATGCATACAAACAATTAGGAAGTAGCTTCAGCTAACTGCCCCTCCCCTGGGATTAGGAGCCCAGGAAAAGTCTCTGGGATTAGGAGCCCAGGAAAAGTCTCTGGGCTAGATGGCCACGCCTGGGGTGAGGCAGACAGCACTGTACGGCTGCCCCTCCTGTGGCCTGCCTCCCTCCACGAGGATCACCATGCTGAGGTTCACAGGAACAGGAGACCAGGAACCAGTGGAGTAAAAGTGATGACTAAAGGGACGATCTGCAGTCTGGGGACATGTGGCACCCTGGACGGGTGCTGCAGTGACATGCTCGCCTCCCCTTGGCTTTCCCTAGCGGTTCACTGGTTCCCTCGCACACTAGATCCTGCCTTTTGTGCGGTCCCCTCCCCTCAACACTCTGCCCCTCTTCACAGGGCCTGTGCTTTAATGGCAGTGCCTTCCTCTTGTACCTCTCAGCCGCCGTAGTGGACGCATCTTCTGTCTCCCCAGAGAAGGACAGTCACAACTTCAACAGCTGGGCAGCCTCCTCGGTGAGTGAGTCCTCCAAATACCGTAGTCCTCCTGAAACTTCCCCAAGGCCTCTTCGGGATGAGAGAGGCACTCAAAGTTAGCTGTAGAGAAAAAGGGCCACTTGCAACATCGACAAAATAGAGCAGTTGACTGGTTGGCCCACAAGCCATTAAAACTTACAGGCTGGGCTCACAGCATGGAGGAGCCAGAGTGTGACAGTAGCTGCCCTTCTAAAAAGGCTCTGAGCCCCCCTGCAGAAGATGAGGACCAATGGCCAGCTCAGGAGGGTGATGGCCGAAGGCAAAGCACACGGTTGGGGGCTTTGCAGGACAGGGTGAATCTTGAAGCAACAGTGACGACGTCCTTTTCTGCAACTGGCACAAGCTCACCCTCCCTGAGCTGTCCCCCTGGTCCCTCCTAACTTTAAACACGATTTGCAAATTGAGATTTGAGATTCACAGACACGTAATGCCCGGGTGTCCATTGCCGTGGCTTCCTCACTTCATTTCTTCCAAGTGATGGCAGACACTGGAAGCTGAGCCCTGTCTAAGGTCACCTGCACTAGATTAGAGGTACACAGCTCCATTAGAGGTACACTGGTCACCCCTCCCTGAAGTAAAAGGTTATTGATGCAATAAAGTAGGCTCAGAGGAGGAAGCCTAGAGTCCAGGACAGCCTGACCTGACACAGTGGAGGAGGAACGATAATTTTCTAATCTGGAAGTGTGCTAATGCCCCCTCTGCCATGCTCCCCTCCCCCACAGTTCTTCGCCTTCCTGGTCACCATTTGCTACGCTGGAAACACATACTTCAGTTTCATAGCCTGGAGATCCAGGACCACACAGTGACTTCCTCTTCGGATAATGGAGAAGAAAACACACCAGGATGAATCCCACTGTAAAAAGCAGTTGTAGCTATAATGTATATTGCCCCAGAATTGTATTTAACTAATGTTTTTATATCTTAGTTAAATTACCTCCTAATGGCTTGTTACAATTACACTGGATACTTGCAGAGTGCTGTGACTGCTGATGAGCTCCGAGGTCTCTTTAGTCCTCATAGGTTTTATTTTCTTACAGAATGTATAAATAAATTGCTAAATGTTAAGAATGTGTCAAATTTGTAAAGGTAGCTTTTTTAAATTACATTTTTTGTTTAGTATGTGTGCCCATGTATGTGTGTTTGTGTATGGGGGTGGGTATACAAGTGTGCCACAGGGGCTGGAGAGCTGGCTCAGAGGTTAAGAGCACGGACTGCTCTTCCAGAGGTCCTGAGTTCAATTCCCAACAACCACATAGTGGCTCACAACCATCTATAATAAGATCTGGTATCCTCTTCTGGCCTGCAGGGATACATGCAGGCAGAATGTTGTATATATAATAAATAAATAAATCTTAAAAACAAAACACATGTACCACAGTGTACATGGTGAGGTTTGAGGACAACTTGCAGGAGCGAGTTCTCTCCTTCAACCCTACAGGTCCCAAGGATAAAATTTAGGGTTCAATCTTGGCAGCAGGAGCCTTTCTTTGCCACTGCTACATCTCACTGGCCTAAAGCTAATTTTTCTTTTTAAAGATTTATTTTTATTATTTGGTTGGTTGGTTGGTTGGTTTTCCAAGACAGGGTTTCTCTGTGTAGCCCTGGCTGTCCTGAAACTCATTCTGTAAACAAGACACTGGCCTTGAAGTCACAGGGATCCACCTGCCTCTGCCTCCCAGATGCCTGGATTGAAGGCGTACCCCACTACTGCCTGGCTTATTTTTATTTTTAATTATGTGTATGTGTGTGTGTCTGTGTAGGGTAAAGACTTCAAATCCCCTATAGCTGGCGTTTAGGCAGTTATGCTCTTGGGTCCCCTGCAAGAGCTGTGTGGCTCTTACCTGCTGTGCTATCTCTTCAGAGCTAATGTTGAAGACCAGATTAAAAGGTGCAGCACCCTAGCTACTGTTGAATATGACTGATAGGGGACACACGCAGAACCTCGGAGCTGGGAAAGCTCTCCTGCTCACGGAGCTGCTCAGGCAGTCATATTGGTCAAAAAAAAAAAAAAAAAAAAAAAAAAAAAAAAAAAAAAAAAAAAAAAAAAAAAACACTTGTCCTTGGTCACCAGGACAGGGTGGCAAGAGAGACCCATCTCTTCAGATCTGGGAACCACAGTGTCCACCCATGACTTTCAGCTACTAGAATGATCAAATGAAACATGGCCTCAGGTTTAGTAATGAGCTCTGGCAAAAGGTGCCACCAGAATGGGCTTGTTTATTCTAGAACACACTAAAATAAATATGTAGCCATTAAAAGGACCAACAGGTACAGACACCTTTAAATCATGTTGAGGGCTGGGAGATAGCTCAGTTGTCAAGCAAGCAGGGCCCTGGCTTTGATCTCCTGAACCCACATTTAACAACAAAAAACAAACACTGAAACAGCTAACCTGAGCAAGTGTGAGGTCACGACCCCAGTCTGACAGCTGGGGAGCAAGCACAGGACCAAACCAGGCCCCCTGAATGTAGATGTCAGTTAGGAGGCCTGGGCAGTCTATGGGGCCCCTGGCAGTGCAACCAGTATTTATCCCTAGTTTACGAATAGGCTTTGGGAGCCCATTCCCTATGGAGGGACACTCTCTCAGCCTAGATACACAGGGGAGGCCTAGGTCCTGCCCCAAATGATGTGACAGACTTTGAAGATCCCCCATTGGAGGCCTCACCGTCCCTGGGGAGTGGATAGGGGTGGGATGTGGAGTTGGGGGGGGTGGACCAGGAGGGAGGGAGGGAGGGGGAACTGGGATTGGTTTGTAAAATCAGATTGTTTCTAATTTAAATAAATTAATAAAAAAAAAAAAGAAAACCACTAAGGCTTCGGCTCTGGTACTGATAGAGTACTTTAGAAGTCCCAAGTTCCATCCATTTGCCTGCAAATTTCATGAGGCCATCATTTTGCAGCTGAGTAGTAAGTACTCCTGAACCCATCATATTGAAAGAGAATGAGTAGTGAGTACTCCACGGCGTAAATGCACCACATTTTCCTTAACCATTCTGCAGCTGAGGAGCTTCTCTGGAGGAGTGGGTGAGGAGGGTAGATGGGGAAGGGGAGGGGACTAGAAGAGAGGAGGGAGGGGAAACTCCCTGGTATGTAAAATAAACGTTACTTAAATAATAAAAAAAGAAGGTCAGGAAAACAAAACAAAAAAAGCCTCAAGTTCAACTCCTGGTGTAGTAGTGTACATGTGTAACCTTTACACCCAAGAGGTAAAAGCTGGAGGATCAGGAGTTCAAGGTCTGCCTGAGGCTACATTAGACCCTGCCCCACCCCCACACACCAAAAAAAGTCTGGGGTGTTAGTGCATTTATTTTGGGTTGTGAGCCTAGCCTTTAATGGCTGAGCCATCTCTGCAGCCCTGGTAGCCAATTTATAATCCCAGCACTAATGAAGCAAAGACAGGCAGCCAGCAAAACCTACTTGTGGAGTTCTGAGCCAGCCAGTGAGAGACCCTGCTTGGAAAAGGTGGACAGCACCTGAGGAACCATATCTAAGGTTGTTCTCTGGCGTGGGTGTGCACTCATAGACCCTGTTGACCCCAGAGATGTCTGTGTCAAATGTGAGCAGAACTGTGCCGAAATGTCTCCATAGCTCAGATCTATCTGGACTCTGCCATGACGTCTTCCACAGCTATTAACAGATAGTGGGAGAACTCAGATGAACCAGGCACACGAGCTGACAGGAAGTGTTTTTAGGCGAGACAGTTCCTGTCACTACAGCAAGTGTCTTGGGGTGACTTTTCAACTTGAGTTTTTGAAAAATAAGAAAAACCACAGAAACGCTAGCAGGATTGCTGTCGTACACAAGGCTGAAGCACGTCCTCTTTCAATATGATGCCCACTGACTTCTGGGGCTTTTCGTGGTCCCTGTTCAGGGCTGTTTCTCTCATCTGTATGTCGGGGGTGGTTCTGTTTATTTGGTTCTCCATGGCATCACTGGGACAGCCTATTTGCTTGGTGACTTCGCAAAAACTACAACAAAGCTGCCAGCAGTTCTCTTGTTACTGCCCGGGCTGCTGCTCCTTGCAATATACCGGATAGACTTTCCTTGCTATGCTGGTCTAAACAGTGAATGCATTCACTGTCCACACGGTCTTTAAAACAGTGGTTCTCAATCCGTGGGTCTCAATCCCTTTGAGGTCCAATGGCACTTTCACAGGGATTGACAAAACCATCAGAAAACACAGGTTTTACATTACGATTCATAACAGTAGCAAAATTACAGTTATGAAGTAGCCACAAAAATAATTTTATGGTTGGGGGTCACCACCACATAAGGAGCTGTATTGCAGAGTCACAGCCTTAGGAAGGTCGAGAAGCATTAAAGCGTGAATACACTTACCACCCACAGCCACTTCCCCACCACTGTGACCACTATAAAACCATGTCTAAAAAAAAAAAAAAAAGAGCCAAGTAAGCCGGGCATTGGTGGTGCACACCTTTAATCCCAGCACTCGGGAGGCAGAGGCAGGAGGATCTCTGTGAGTTCAAGACCAGCCTGGTCTACAAGAGCTAGTCCCAAGACAGACTCCCAAAGCTGTCTGTTTTCGAGAAACCCTGTCTCAAAACATCAAAACAAGAAAACAAACAAAGAGCCAGGTGTGGTGGTTTGAATAGAATGACCCATAAGTTTGAATGCTTGGTCATCAGGGAGTGGCACTACTTGAGAGGGATTAGGAGGCGTGGCCTTGTTGGAAGAAGTGTGTCATTGGGGTGAACTTTGGGGTTTCAAAAGCCCAAACCAGGCCCAGTGCTTCCCTTCCTGCTGCCTGGGGTTCCAGTTGCAGAACTCCCAGCTACCTCTCCAGCAGCATGTCTACCTGCATGCTGGCAAGTCCCCTACCACAATGATAGTGGGCTGAACCTCTGAAACTCTAAGCAAGCCCCAATTAAATATCTTCATTTATAAGAGTTGCCTTGGCCATGGTGTCTCTTCACAGCAACAGAACACTGACTAAGACACCCAGGCATGGTAGTGCATGCTTTCAAACCCAGAGGCAGAGGCAGAGGCAGAGAGGCAGGCTGTTCCTGTTCAAGACCAACCTGGTCTACATGAAAGTTCCTGATCAGTCAGACTACAAAAACAACAAGGAAAAAAGTAAAGTTTGGGTAATTTCACTTTATTTAATCCCCTGAGTCATCAAAAACAAAAACAAAATAATTAAAACAGTCTTGTGTGTTATTTCTCTGTCCTCTCTCACCAAAGCAAGAACACCTTCTACAAGTGGGTTTGTTAAGTACTTTGTGCTGCCGTCAAGGCTCCTTAAAAGGGCAAAGAAACAGAGGCCTAAAGAGGAGTTTCTGGGAGCCTTCCGGAGAAGCATCTTCAGGGAGTAAAGTCCACTGGGGTGAGCATGGCTCTCCCTAGGCTGGAAATCCCAACCACCAGGGCAAACAGCATCTTACCTTCTGCCTTTCTCTGTAATTTCTCAAAAGCAGGCCCATAAGCTTCCTGAGAACTTGTCAAAACAATAAACATAGGTTCAACCAAAAGAAAATTTTCTTTCTTAAAAAAAAAAAAAAAAAAAAAAAAAATCAAAAGACCTTTCTGGTGAATCCTCTCCAAGTGTGCAATTCTAGATGACAAACTGATTCCAGACAGCTGGTGGCAACAAGAATTCCTGGAAAGACGCTGTGTCTGTAGCAACTGATTGGCTGAGAGAACTGCAGGGGGATAGAGAGGTCAGAATGTTGCAGGTCTCCTTATCTAACAGCCCACACCCACCTCCCGCAATGGGCATTCCTTGCTCACCTCTGTATCTGGTTAACAACTAACAGCCTGTGACTAATAGATTGAAAACTCCTGGAATCTGTTAATTAAGCAAACCTCAGGCTTCCACAATCTCAAAGCTAAGAATATCACCAGGCTCTAAGGCCTACAGAGAACCTTCCCCATCTTGCTGTAACCACCTCTCTCTGACGCACCTACTAATTTTAAACGGGTCTTGATGTATAACTACCTTTGCTCTGTAAAGCTAGGGAAGTGCTTCCACAGGGGAGCAGGGAGTTTGGGTTCAAATTTGGCTCCAGAATGAGCTACCTCTTATTCTTTCTAAGGTGAGAGCATTATGGGGGTGGCATTGTTTTTGTTTTGTGACAATAGTTGAAACGTGAATTGAATTTGATCTGATTTTTTGTTGTTGTTTTTTTTTTTAAAAAAAGCAGCATAGTGCTGTGTTTTTATTTTTGTTTTAGGGGCGTTTTGTTTTATTGGTTGAGACAGGGTTTCTCTGTCTAGCCCTGGCTGTCCTAGAACTCACTCTGTAGACCAGGCTGGCCTCAAACTCACAGAGATCTATCTGCCTGTCTCAGCCTCCTGAGTGCTGTGATTAAAGGTATGTGCCACCAACATCCAGCATACTGCACACTTTTAATGCCAGGACCTAAGAGAAACAGGCATATTTGAGTCCACCCTGGTCTATATAGGGACTTCCAAGCCAGCCAGGACAACATAGTGAGACCTGTTTAAAAAAAAAAAAAAATAGAAGAAAATGGGGGAAGGAACAAGAAAAACAAAGTATAAAGATGAATACACATGTTAAGGTTCGAGACAGGGCTGGCAAGACAGCTCTGCTGGTAAAGGGGCTTGCCACCACCCCTGATGGCCTGAGTGCGAGTCCCAGGACTCGAAGGAGAGAACCGACTCCTATCAACTGCCCTCTGATCTCATTTCGGGGCATACACACACACACAAATAAATAGTGTAATTAAAACATTTTTAAGAAGCCATGATGAAAGCATGACTTTATGTGCTCACCTGAAAATCATCCCCCCATCATTTGTTCTCAACAGCTGAGTCCACTCTTCAGCGTTTCCTGGCCTCTTAGATGGAACTGTCGGTCTTTTAATTTAATGTGTTTGCCTATCCAGGAAAATCAATAAAAAAAAAAATGCTTGAGGCATTTCATCTCTCATCATTGCTATTTCCACTCCATCCTTGTAATGATAACTATTTGGCTAGTATTTCAAAACTGTAAGAAAATCTAGAGAGGAAATGTTTAATTGCAATAATTCATTTTCAGATTCTTTAAATTGCTCCCTTCACCAGAGAAATCCCTTCAGGGTATTTGCACACAAAAGATTTCAAATACAAAATGTATCTCTGTAGGAAGCACTGAAAATACACCTGGGTGAAAACCAAGATGGCTGTACCTCTATCCCAACCCCAGACAGTGTTTTAACTGAAAAGATGGTGTTTTGTGGGGAAATGGACTTTATTAAAACTGTAAAGGAAAAGATAGGTTTTCAAAGAAACTAACGTGGACATACAATGCTAGAATGTAACTATGTGAGTATATACAATGCACACATGTATGCAGGGAGAATGGGGGTGAAAGACCCCCCCCCGAAAGCTCAGGCCCCCAGGATCTCTGCCCAGGACCGTGGCCACCCCAATCACCAGGCGGAGTCGAAAGCTTGATGCAAACTGCACGAGGCTTTATTGTAGTTGTTTAACGAGCTAACCCCATGGCAGATGGCTAGGAAAGACCCTGCGAAGCATCTGCATAGAGATCTTATAGGACAGCTTGGGGGGAGTGTCTAAAGGTATGCACAGGCTCAGGATTGGTGTGCCTCCAGGCTTGGAGGGTTTGCCCTGTGTTGACTGGTCAACTGGTTGTTATGGCCCATAGGCCCTCCCAGGGTGGTTGCTATGTTCTGTGTGTCATTGCTGGGCGCTTGTCTGTAAAGCACACCCAGAGCCGTAAAGCATAGCGCCACCAGCTAACTTCTGATTGGTTCCTTGCCATGAGGCAGGCATCTGACCTCCTAGTGACCAAGACAAGGTCAGGCAAGTACATGTTCGGCCATTATGGCTGCTGAAATGGGGAGCTGGTCCCTTCAGGGGTGGGGGTGGGGGTAGCTCAGCAGGTAAAAGTGCTTGCTGCACAAAAACCTGAGGACCTGAGTTTGGATTCTTTGCACCCAAATGCCTACAACCCCAGCACTGGGGAGGCAGAGACAGGAGAATCTCGGAGACTTGTTGGCCAGTCTAGGCTACTTGACAAGCCCTGTTAAAAATCAAATCTAACAGTTCATTTTCAAAGGTGCCTGGAGCCATCGTAGGTCCTGGTACAAAGGAACAGAAAACACCAGACCCCTGCTAACCCCTGCTGGTCTTGCTAACCACCCACACTCCCTCCACCCACCCAAACTCAGCTTAGCTACCTACCCACCCTTTCCTGCCCAAACTAGTTTAGAGTGGAAAACTCCACTCACAGCCAAATTTGCCTGCAAGGTCATGAGTCTGTTATAAAATAAGCAATGTAACACGTGATACACACCTTTAATCCCAGCACTAGGGGAGGCAGAGGCAGGTGGATCACTGCGAATTCCAGGACAGCCAGGGCTACACAGAGAATTGTCTCAGGAAGGAAAAGAAAAAAAAAAATGAGAGAGAGAGAGAGAGAGAGAGAGAGAGAGAGAGAGAGAGAGAGAGAGAAGAGAACCAGGACTAAGCCTGTGTTATGTGACTTCTGAGACATGAACAAACATCTATTCACCCAGGTCTAATAACAGACCAGAAAAAAAAATTCACATGAGCCAAAATAATCTCTTTCCTTAGGTTGCTTTTGCCAGGTATTTCCTCAGTTGGAAGAAGAAGAACTAACACAAGCAGGGCTTTGGGCCTCTGAGAAATAGATGAAGGCAGAGAGTGACAGAACAGGACACAGGCCATCCTCAGCTGGCTTCTGTGCTCCTGCGCACACACACACACACACATACACACACACACACACACACACACACACACACACACTTAAAAAGATGTACCATGATACCGAAGAAGATACTTCCTGGTTGGCTTTAACTGCCAACTTTACACAGCCTAGAGCCAGCTAAAAGGAGCAGTGTCGTGGGGTGTGGTGCATACCTTTACATCCCAACTCTGGGGAGGTTGAGGCTGCAGGATACCTCTGAGTTTGAGGCTAGCCCGGTTTATATAGTGAGTCCAGGCTAGCCAGAGGTACATAGTGAAATCCTGACTTGTTTGTTTTTGAGACAAAGTCTCTCTGTACAGTCCTGGTGGTCCTGGAGCTCACTATGTAGACCAGGTTGACCTCGAACTCGCAGAGATCCTACTACTGCCTCAGCGCTGGAATTGAAACTATGTGCCACCCCGCCGGCTACAAAGAGCCTGCCTTTGGCTGGGGGTGGGAGGATGGGGGAAGGAAGGTGTGTGTGTGTGTGTGTGTGTGTGTGTGTGTGTGTGTGTGTGTGTGTGTGTGTGTGTGTTCATTTCGTGCAGCAAGGTACTCTCGGGGCATTTCACTCTTCTGGTGTCAGCACCCAACGGCAGCCGCACCCACACAAAAAAATCCCTGGAGGCTCGTCACCAGCTGTGACCTGGGCGGTGCGCTCCTGGGAGAGGCCAGGGCCCCAGGCGTCCGGTTTCCTGCCCACGCCAGTCGAACTTCCGCGTGTCTGGTGGGCAGGAGCTTGCGGGGCATCGGCTCGCGGGTCCTCTCTGTGTCCCGCCACAGTTGGGAAGAGGGAGCGGTGCGCCCCGCCCCCGAGGCCCCGCCCCGCCCCGTCCCGTGCCGTCCCAGCTTTACTGGCCAGAGGTCCCGGGGCCCCGGAGGCGGCCAGCCGGTCTGGGCCCCCGCGATGTCGCATGGATCGGGGCTCATTCGGACCACGTGCAGCAGCGGCGGCGCGCCGGGGCCATGCCAGCCCTCGGAGGGACTGCTGGACGCGGTGTACCCGCGCACCCAGGGCGCCCTGCTCAAAGTGGCGCAGATGGTAAGAAGCGTGGAGTGGCCTGGGGACGCGTACAGGGGGCTGCACCTGGCCGGGACCCCGGGAGCACCGCGCACCGTTTTGGTGTCCCCAGCGTCAGCTAGAAAGTTCCTGGAGCAGCCCGCAGGATCCCCAACCCCCTTCTCGCTTCCCCAGCCGCCGCCCTGCGGGGCCCGGTCCGCTTCCCCACCGAAACCTGGGGTGCAAGTTCCTCCTCGTCTTCCTTCCTCTTCTCCAGGCCGCGCGTCTCGCACCCGGGCAGGGGAGGGAGAGTTCCCCGCTGTCCCCTGCCATCCCCAGGCCACGCCGAGAGCGGAGGGCTCGGCTTGGCTTTCCGATCTCTGCTGGGGACCGGGAAAAGCGCCGCCTTTAAGACCATGGCCGGGTCCCCTGCGCTCCCCCAGGCCTCAGGGGCTCTCAGAAGGCAGATGGTTAACTGGAAAGGCCTGTGGCTGAGGGGCTTCTGGTGGTCACTTGGAGCCAGGAAGGGTGAGGGGGCTGGTTGTTAGTGTGACCAGGGCAGCACAAAAGCCTCTGAGAGAGGCAGGGATGGCCCCGCCAGAAGTTTCCAGGCCTGTTCCACTTGGCTCTTCACACGCCATTCTTTCCGCCCTCCTGTTTTTTGTTTTCAACTTCTTTGAAACATCTTCAATACCTTTTCTGTTTGTGTCGTGTGCTTTGAAATTGGGTTGGGCCGTTTGATGCCCCCCTTACCATGGGTGGAGAGGGGAGTAGTAGTTTTGTAGTAAGCTGTGAGGACAGAAGTTTAGGGACCCGGGTGCAAGGTCACAACCCGGAAGCTGGGACCTGCCTGCCAAGCTGGAGCAGCCCCCAGGGGCTGGGGTATAGGGCCAGGGCTTTCTGCCATCCGTAATTGTTGCCTAGTGTGTAGAAAGGCAACTGGCTTTCCCTGCGGAAAGGGAGGAGGGAGAAGCTCTTGCCTCTCTTAAGAAGGGTACCTGGATGGACCAAAATTGGGACAGAGCGGCATTTTAAAAAGGTCTGGTGCCCGGCAGTTTTGGTTTGAGCAGAGCGGTGTGCAGGACCCAGGGTAAGGGTCCCAGCCAAACAAAACCGAGAGGCCACCTCTTTGATCTGTAAAAGATGGCACAGGTGGAGATGAGGTCCAGGGGCAAAGGTTTGGCTCAGAGGTCTCTGCCTGGATCCACAAGTGAAGCCGAAGAAAAATGTCTCTTCTAGCCTGCGATTTTGGTGCACAAAATTAATGATGGAGGGGAGAGACGTTAATGCTGGCCCATGGGTTTGTACTGTACCCGCTTGTGAACGACAGTGAAAGGGCCTGTTCCAAATCAGAGGGCAAAGATCTTAACAGTGACTTCATCCGCCTACTGCCAGGCCAGGAGTCTCCCTCCTTTGCGGGCAGCTGGCTCATCAAATCCCGGGAGTGAGGCTGCCTGTTGGGCCTCCTGTCTGGCTCCTGCCTCTGCCCAGCTGTTCAGCGACTGTGTTCTGACGTGGGATCTTCATTGTTAGAAGCCTCTCGCTTATCAGCCGTGGGTGAACAGAAGCAGCCACCCCGACAGCACCCTCTGGGGCCACCATCTCAGTGACATACAGACCTCTGTTTCTCAGCTCTGTGGGAAGTGTTGTCAGTGTGTTCCAACCAAGAGATTTGTTTAGCGTGTTACCTTAAGAACCACAAAGGTTGAGGTTGGAAAGATGGCTCAGTGGTTAAGAACTGGTACTTCCATTCCAGAGGACCCAAGTTCAATTCCCACACCCACTTTGGCATCTCTAT
This sequence comes from Cricetulus griseus, assembly GCF_003668045.3. Taxonomy (NCBI): domain Eukaryota; kingdom Metazoa; phylum Chordata; class Mammalia; order Rodentia; family Cricetidae; genus Cricetulus; species Cricetulus griseus. Next base: position 221,853,499 of record NC_048597.1, on the reverse strand, counting down.
AACTCTAATTCTGGGGACATCTGATGCCTTTGGCTTCCCTGGCTATCATGGACCTGCCCACTCATAGATACACAATTAAAAACTAAAAACTGCAAAGCCCAGGGCTGGGCTGTAGCTCAGCTGGTTGAAGTACTGGATTAGAATGGGGAGCCCTGTGACTGCTTCCAAACACCCCATAAAACTGGGTGTGGCAGTTCCTGCCTTTTATCTCAGGGCTCAGAACTCAGATGGTAGAGGCAAGAGAAGCAGGGGCTCATGGTCATTCTCGGCTACTCAGTGAGTTCCAGGCCAGCCTGGGCTATGTGGTACCTGACAATTTAGGGGAACTTGCCTTGGGCTCCTCTGGGCTTGTCACTTCTGGAAATGAAGTCTCATGTGGCCCTGGTGCTTGGTATGGCATTATTGACCCAGGTGTGGCTCTTGTACTCCTGTGATCGATTTCTTTCAGCTTTCTCGATGGGCTAGTGATATGATCACTGTTCTTGAAGGAATTCATTTAAAAGCATTTTATTGTTTGTTTGGCTTTCCAGACAGTTTCTCTGTGTAGTCCTGGTTGTTTTGGAACTCCTCTGTAGACCAGATTGGTCTTGAACTCAGAGATCTGCCTGCCCCTACTTCCCGGGTGCTGAGATTAAAGGCACACACTACCACACCCAGCTCTCTCTCTCTCTCTCTCTCTCTCTCTCTCTCTCTCTCTCTCTCTCTCTCTCTTTTTAAACCAACTTTCAATAATGTGCAGGGAATTGCATGTTGTACACCATGACCGTCTCATCTCGCTAAACGCTTTTAAGGAATGGAGTCACTGACTAGTGAGGAAACCACCTGAAAGGCTATGAGCACCTAAAGCCACACAGCCTGTGGGAGCAGCTGAAGTCTGGTTTGCACAGGTGTCACCTGGCACCCCCAGAACACACAATTCTGGCAGAGTTTGAACTTGCAAACTACCCAGAGAAATCAAAACCCATGGTGAGACAATGTCACACTCTTGAAGTTGATGATAATAAAAAAGACAGATGACAAGTGGCTACGATGTGGAAGGTGTAAGGAGGCTGGAACTCTGGGAGTGTAAAATGACACTGAGGATGCAGTATGCCCCCGTAGCTTGCATGTTGTGCCTCAGAAGACCTGAATTTGCTACACACACACACACACAGAGAGAGAGAGAGAGACAGACAGACAGACACACACACACACACAGACACAGTGCCATGTGACCACTACTCCTGCTAGTCTAGAAGTGAAAATGTACATTCATATATATTCATTTTCATGGTAGCATTATTCACAATAACCAGAAGCTAGAAACATAGACAACCCACTAAATGGCAAATGAATGAATTAATAATAGGAAAATAAAAGCACTACACTTATGTATTTATACAGCAAAAGAAAAGGGAGGCTGGCTACTGAGAAATGCAACTGAATTGGAGCTGTGCAAACATTGGGCTAAGTGGAGTAGAAAAGCCACCCACCAAAAGATCATATTCTATGGGTAAGAACAGGTGAAATGCTGAAAATAGACAAATGTATAGACACGGATGAAAAATCAGTGGCTGCTTAGGGCTGGGCCTGGGGCAGTGTTGGAAGGAAGTCGGAAGTGACTGTTGACGGGTAGAGGTTTAGGGGTGGTGACTGAAACGGTTACAAGTTGTGGTTGGTGGTTAGACAACTGTTGAGACTATACTAAAGGCCACTGGACTTACAGGAGATGAGAATTAAGGCCCAGTCAGCCATTTGAAAAAATAGCTTTAGAGAAGCAGTTCAGGCGCAAAGAGCATTTGGGCAGCCTCCAGGTATGGGAAGCAGGAATGTATTTCAGGGACACCCCCAGGCTGCCCAGCATCACAGAGAGTAGGCTGATAGGCCAGTCTTCTGGTGTCACCTGGGTGCCCAAGGGGCCACAGCTGGGAGGAAAAGAATAGACATGGAGGTCAGAGGACAACCTTCTGGAATCTTCTATAATCCCTGCTGTTCAGGAGGTGGAAGCAGAAGGATCAGAAGTTCAAGGTCATCCTTGGCTACATAGAGAGTCCAAGACCAACCTGGACTACAGTGGACCCTGCCTGGGGGAGGGGGAGGCATGTTGTCACACACCTTGAACTCCAGATTCCCAGCATGAGGTTTATATAACAAGCTCCAGGCCAGCCAAGGTTACATAGTGAGACTGCCTCAAAAAGAGAAAAATAAATAAATAAATGTTAGCGTCCCTCAAAGCTTTTGTTATATTAGTTAAAAGTGCACTCAGACCCCATTCAAGTGTGGCCTGTGCCCTCATTTTCTCCCTCTAGAAATACAGAGACTAAAGGGCAGCCAAGAAACACACTGCTAAGATTCTGCCCAATCCTGACCTGAGAACAGGAAGCCACTTTCGGTTACAGGCTAAACCAAATTAAAAATGGATCAGACTGGAGACATGGCTTAGCGCTGGCTACTCTTCCTGAGATCCTGGGTTCTATTCCCAGTACCCACACAGGAGCTCACAACTGTCTGTAACTCCAGTTTCAGGGGATCTGATACCCTCTTCAGGCCTTTGTTGGCACCAGGCATACATGCAGACATACATGCAGGAAAAACACTCATCATATGGAAGAAAAAGAAATCTTTCTTTAAATTGACAATAAAACTAACTAGGCTTTATCTGTCCTAATTAAAGTGATTTGTTCTTTGTTCATAACCCATATCATCCAAAGTGCAGAGAACACAAACTCCCCCATTCACCCTCCTCCAATCTTAGTGATAAGTAAAACTTAGGATTTTGTAGAAAATACATATAATTTTGGTGTTGATTTACAACAAAATTAGAATGTCAATGTACACATGCTATGAGATGCCAACTTTGGGCTTATTGAATACAACTTACATTTACCTGCTGTTTGGCTTTATGGGGTGCTTGTCTGTGCATGTGTTTGGGGTGTGTGTGTGTGTGTGTGTGTGTGTGTGTGTGTGTGTTTGTGCCCAAGCATACTGTGTCTGGAGGCTAGAAGTCAACCTCAGTGTTATCCTTAGGAGCTGCCAATCTGGCTTTTTCTTTCTTTCTTTCTTTCTTTCTTTCTTTCTTTCTTTCTTTCTTTCTTATTCCTTCCTTCCTTCCTTCCTCTCTTTCTTTCTGGTTTTTTTGATACAGGGTTTCTCTGTGTAACAGCCCTAACTGTCTTGGAACTAACACTATAGACTAAGTTGGCCTCGAACTCACAGAGATCTGTCTCTTCTGCCTCTGCCTCCAGAGTGCTGGGATTAAAGGTGTGTACCACCACCACTCGGCCAGCCAGTCAGCCAGGTTTTCTGAGCCAGGGTCCCACACTGGGACCTGGAGCTTGCTGATGAGGGTTTTAAATAAACTCCATGATGGAGTGTGTGGCAAGTAGTTTACCAGCTGTGTCATGGCCCCTTCCCCAAAGTAGCCCAGATTAGCCTCAGACTCACTATGTAGCTTAGAACAACCTTGAACTCACGATCCTCTTGCTTCCAACTCCAGAGTACTGGAATGACAGGCCGGCCCAGCAGGCCCAGCTGCAATTTGGTTTTTCCTAGTGTAGTTTGCAGCCAGGCATGGGAGCACTGCTTCATGTTACAGCCTCTCCCCTGCCCCACTTTCAAGCTTGCAGGCTTCCTGACCTGTCTGTGTAAACACGGCTGCAGTACCCTTCCTTGTAGAGGAATCATGTTGAACAATGTGCCAGTAGTTCCTTGGCATAGACGCACTTGCCTTCTGCAGAGAGAAATGGAGAGCTTCATGCCCCTCGGAGGTGATGGCATTGAACACTTTTCTAGGCTGGCCTCAAACTCCTAGAGATCCTGAGTGCTGGGATTAGAGGCAGCACCACAGCCCAGACTTTTCTAGACTTAAAATATTTTTTATTTCACTTACTTTGTGTGTGTGAATTTGTGTGTGTGCACTGGCAAGAACTCACGTGTGCATTTGCACACATCCAAACTTGATCTGCACATGTGGGTTCTGGAGACTAGGCTTGAGTCATCTGGCTCACACAGCTGGCACCTCTCTCCTAGGCTGCATTTATCAACCTCCTGGGCCTAGTTTTTAGAATTCTAGTATCCATAAGTTAATGGCTGTCCCTTTATTGTCCACAAACTTCAAGGTGCCAAGTAGAATAGTAATCATAATTGTAATAGTGAATTTGGTGCCTGGCATTTGGAAAAAGAACAATGACAGGCCACCCAGGCATGCTTTGAAATGTGCCTGTACTTAATTAATGGCGACAGTGACTGTAGACAGTTCTAGAAGGTAGAGCCTCACAAGTGGGAGACTTCATATCCTCAAGCTACAGATCCAAAGGATTTTTTAGGCAGAGCCCAGTATCCCCCACCCACTCACCCCTGTGCCAGGCACCTTGAAGAGCCAGCTGCTGCTATGCTGAGAACCACTGGTAAGGTAACACTGCCTGGAAACCATAAGGAGGGGGCACCAGGCTGTAGGGCCACAGAGGGGAAAGGGTATGTGATCCCCTATAGTGCCAGTGATTGGTCCCCTAGTGTGCCAATACTCCCACAGTTTTTTGTTTGTTTTTTAACTGTCCAGTGGGTTCCCGAGACCCTCCAGGGCCCTCCTGGCTGTGCTGGGAGTGGCACCCCGGGAACAGAGTAGTTCTTCAAATTCTGGTTGTAGAGAAGGCCTCTCCTTCCTCCCCTGCCCCGTTTCCTGCATGGCCTGTGAGTAGTGCATCTGTTTCCTCCCTGCCATCTGCCTACCACCTGGGCTGCTGGCCAGCCTCAGCCCTGGAAGCCCCCTCTGACCTGCCAGCTGCTGCTTCCCTTGTCACCAGACTGGCTCTGCAGGTCCTCATGGCTGGCTGGCTGCACTCCCCTGAATTTCTCACAGGCCAAGAAAGGCATTCCAGGGCCAGGACCCAGTTGGAAGGGAACCCTGAACTCCAGGATGTGACAATACTCTGTGAACCCCACTCCACTCCTTGCTGGCTGTCAGCAAGGCTGAGACCTGACTGTGTCCTGAGGCAGGCCCCCTCCGTGCCCCCAGGTTAGGACAAGGGCTGGATGGAGCAAGTGAGACATTGCTGGTACGAGCATTCCAGATGTTCCTAAAGGACAGGGATCTCAGGAGCCCCTTCTTCCCAAGGCCGTGCAGTGGAAGATGGAAAGCAGGGAAATGAGAATCTGCAGCAGGACCTCCAGACTTTCTTTCCAACCTCCCTGAGCAACTGTCTGCCACTGCCCATCCTGCATAAGAGGAAGCAAAGGCAGACAAGCAACACCACCCCAAGCAGAAACGTGTTAGTTAACTAAATAGTAACAGGCTGAGCAAGGGCAGGTAAGAGCTGCTGCACTGGGTGTTTCCTGGCTAAAGTCTCACTGTCTTAGGAGCTGGGTCCTATGCCCTTGTTTACAGATGAGTATTGAGGCAGAGGAGCTGACATTTGTCTTAAGCCATGACTAGTGACACTTGGGTTCTGACCACGTCAGAGCCCAAAAACTAAGCTTTTTTTTTTTTCCTTTTTTTTTGGACAGGGTTTCATGTATCCCAGCCTCTGTTTGCTATGTACCTAAATATAGGCTTGCACTTCTGACCCTCCCACCCCCACCTCCAGAGTGCTGAGAATACAAGCATGGGTGCTGTGGTTCCTGCTTGGCTAGTAGATGCTTTACCAACCGAGCCATCCTTCCCCAGCCCCTGGCTGGTTGAGGTGGGTTTTGTGTTTATCTGTTTTTTAAGATTTATCTCTTTTTTTTGGTGTGTGTGTTGCTGCAACGTTAACACACAGTTGTCTTACTTCAGCAGGGAAGCTTAACTGTAATTTTCTACTCTAAACTTCTAGTGTGTGTGTGTCTGTGTGTGGGGTAAATTTAGCAGAGTTTGGGTGGGGAGGAATAGCTAGACCAGCAGGCATTAGCAGGGGTCTTGTGTTTTCTGTTCATTTGTAGCAGAACCTAAGTTGGTCCAAGGCATTTTTGAAAATGATCCATCAGATTTTAAAATTTATGTCTGGAAGGCAGAAAAGAAAGACATCTTCCTCAGTGGTGTAATCCCCAGTCCAAGTGCTCCCAGAAGTGGCCCTAGTGAAACTCAGTGTGAGGGCAAAAGAAGGAAAAGAGGAAGGGGTGTGTGGCAGTGTGGCTGTGAGGACCTGTGCCCCACAGAGCTGAAGGAGTCCTGGGCTGGGGTCTATAGAGAACAAGACTCTGCCATCTTCACTTCCACCCAGTGGTGCAGATGTGGCTCCCAGAGCTGCAAGGGATAAACGTCTGCTGGGGTCACTGGCTGCAGAAGCCACGGGAAGCTCACACAGCCCATGAAAGACTTGCAAGTGTGGCCAGGTTCTAAACAGCTTCAACCCCAGGAATAAGCCTGCTGAGCAGCGCTGACCAGCCCCCAGCCCCTCTGAATGGCAATTATTTCTCAGCCCTCCTGGAGCATGCTACTCCCTTTGTCTGCTGAGAACCCAGTAAGAAAGAAAACACCAGAGAGCCACTCCCAGATGGTAGAGTGGTGACAGAGGATAAGAAATACATTCCAGACCAGTGCTGTGCCTGGCCTTGGACAGTGTTTGCACCCAGATTCCTTCAAACCATTAGATAGCATATAAACCTTCCCTATCTCAGTGCTAAGTTTACATACCATTCTGACGCCTTCTTTTAAAGATGAGCTCACAGGCCTGGTGAGATGACTCGGTGGATGAGAGTGCTTGCATGAATACAAGCCTGGCGACATGAGTTTTGGCCCACAGAAAATCCAGACCCAGCAGCACACATCTGTAATCACAGCAGTATGCCTATACGGGACGTGGGAGGCGGCGAGAGCTAGCCTGGCTTGCTGTGTTTTCTCTGAACCTTTGGGAGCGCGCTACCATGTGGTGTTCCCAGTGTACATTTCCAGAAAGGGCCTTCTCTACATGCTGCAGTCCCATTGCTAACAGAAGTAGTCAATGGCACTGACGATGATATCTACAGGTCTTAGTCAGACTTCACCACAACCCACTAACTCTGCTCTAGGGCCCCAGGGTCATGTGATCACACGAGGTCAGGCCTCTTTCTTCCCCCTTCAGTCTAGACGCTTTCTGAAATTACAGGTGTTCACTATCACGCTTGGTTTATGTGGTGCTGGAGACTGAACTAGAATTCGGGGCTTGGTGCTAACTGACCTATATTCTCTGCAGGGTCTTTTTCTCATTGAACTTCCTTCCACTGTAGCATTACCTTCCGAAGAGGTCACTATCAATGCCTTCCACCTGGAGACAACACTGTGCTCAGACTCACGGGGATCTATCTGCCTCTGCTTGCCGAGTGCTGGGATTAAAAGCAGGCAGTTGTCACAACCAGCCCACCTTATTATTTTTAATTATTGTATGTGCATTGGTGTTATTCTTGCATGTGTATCTGTGTGAGGGTGTCAGATCCCCTGAGACTAGAGTTACAGACAGTTGTGAGCTGCCATGTGGTGCTGGGAACTGAACCAGGTCTTCCGGAAGAGCAGTCAGTGATCTTAACCACTGAGCCATCTCTCCAGCCCCTGCCACCTTGTTATTTTTTGAAGCAGGGTCTTTCAGTGTGCCTGGATCTCACTAATTCTGCTAGACTGGCTGGCTGTCAACCCCGCCTCTTCAGCATGGGGGTCACAGGTGTGCACAGCTGTGCGTGGATGTTGGGAATAGAACTCAGGTCCTCACAGTAGTGTGTAGCAAGCATTTCACTAACTGAGCTGTTCCCCACCCCCTTACTTTGTACTTCTGCCAAACAAAACATTAGTTGACTGTATTCTTGGGGAGTCTCATCCCTTCCTTTCCCTTCTCTTCTCTTCCCTTCCCTCCTGTCCCCATCTCCTCCTCAGTGTCACCAACATGGGTCTATATTCCAGCCCAATCCACATTCTCTTGATTACTGGATAGTGGTCATCTGCAAAATTGTTATGATGGATTATTCCCACTTTACCTTCCCATATACATTTTAGAATCAGTTTGTCAACACACACACACACACACACACACACACACACACACACACACACACAAGCCTGCATGAGGCTCTGTTCAACTGGCTCATCAGTGCTGGGGAGAATTCACTTATTGACAATGTTATATATTCAGTAAGTATCTTCCGATTTGCTGCTGTTACAAGTGGTATTTGTTAGGTAGGTGGTAGTGCACACGTTTAATCCCAGCACTTAGGAGCAGAGGCAGGCAAATCTTTGAGTTAGAGGTCAACCTGGTCTACAGAGTGAGTCCCAGGACAGCCAGGGCTACTCAGAGAAACCCTGTCTCGAAAGACAAAAACAAAAAGGAGGCGGTACTTGTTTTTAGTGTGTAAACTCAGTATTCATTGCTTGCATATAGAAATATGACTGCTCTTATAAGTTGAACTCTGCAGCCTGGGCCATTGCTGAACTCATATTCCTTCCAGAACCTTTTTTGAGTTCCACTGGATGTTTTGCAGACATGAGTGTATTGCCTAAAATAAAGCTGTGAACTTCCCTTTCCAGTCTTCAAACAGTTGATTATGAGGAATGAGAAACCATCTTATCCTTGTCACTTCCTGTCCTGAGGGGAAAGCCTGCCATTTCCCATATCAAGCACAGTCAGCCGTGGCTCCTCCTGACCACACTCTATTCAAGCTGAGATTGGTCCTGGCTTCCTGAGAGGTTTCAGGTTTGGTTCTTATCATGAATGGATATTGAAATTTTGGCCGTCTACTTTTTCTGCTTCACCTGACAGGGACGTGAGGCTGCCTCTCATGGCTGTTTCTCTAGTGTGTGGATTCAAATACTTTTAAACCAGCTGTGCCCTTCTGAGATGCGCTGTGTCCGAGGCTTACAGCCATTCCTTCTGAGATGTCTGCAAATGAACAGTCCACTCTGGGTTATTCAGAATCTATATCCTTTTCTCCTTCTGCGACTTACTTTTGTTTTGTTTTGTTTGTTTGTTTGTTTTTGAGACAGGGTTTCTCTGTGTAGCCTTGGCTATCCTAGAACTCGCTCTGTAGACCAGGCTGGCCTAGAACTCAGAGATGCTTCTGCCTCTGCCTCCTGAGTGTTAGGAGGTGTGCACCTCCACCACCCTTCTGATTTTTTTTAACGTTTTAATTTTTAATTTTTTTAATTTTTAACCTGCCGTGCTTTAGGAGAGAGACTATCCTGCAACCCAATTCTGAAGCAGGGGTTAGAAGGAAGTCTTTGCTCTTGGTAGAAAGGTTCATGAAGACCTCAACTGCCCTTGTCATGGAGCTTTCCCCCAGCTGTCACCTCAGCTGTCCCCCTGAGGACTGCCAGCCTGTGTCTGGCTAACCTGAGCTGTGCAGGTCTAGGCAGGTGGATGAGTGTGAGCACTACTGGGAGCAGAGGCTTCGGGGTCTCCTGACTTCCTCCCAGGGCCTGCAGGCCAGGGGCGGGGCCCTTCTGTACAGAAAGAAAAGCCTTCTTTGTCTTTCTCCCTTGATGGGCTTCCACAGTAGCCAAGGCAGCCTCAGTGTGACCCTGCAGACCAGTGAAAGAGTCCACCAAGGTCAGCTGTCCCAGGTTATTTTTTAATAAGTGGAGGCTAAGGGGGGCAGGGACCTCACTGAAGGGAGGGCCTTTGTTTCCACATGACTCACCATGGACACACTGAGGAGAATACAGGCCAGGGGAGTCCACCTTCCACTGTGCCTGAGCACAGATGACAGCACTCAGACCCATCTTTTCTTCCTGTAAGTCAGAGGTTCTCAACCCATGGGTCACAATCCCTTGGGGTTGTTGAACAACCCTTTCACAGAGGTCATCTAAGACTGTCGGAAAACACAGATATTTACATTATGATTCATAACAGTAGCAAAATTACAGTTGTGAAGTAGCAAAGAGGTTTACGGTTGGAGTCTCCACAACAGGAGGACTGTACTAAGGGGTCGCAGCACTAGAAGGGAGAGAACTGCTGCTCCAAGTGCTCTCACAGGCTGCCTGCTCCTCAGCTGCTCCTCCAAGGACCAAGGCTGCCTGCAGGGTTGAAGTGGGGAGGCCCAAGCTAATTTCATTAGTATTTGGTTTATGGGAGGACCTGGACTCAATTTCAAAATGTTGAGAGAAATCTGAGGACTCTGTAGCAGTGAGGGAGGGGTGGGGAGGTGCTGCTGTGGCCAGTCACATGGACCCTCTTGTTTGTGTACCCACAGGGCTCCCTGCATCACCATGCGGCAGAGCCCCCAAAGCCCTGGAGGTCTTGAGTGGGACCCTTGCTGCCTTTCCCACACCTGTGTTCCCCTCTCCCGGCATTCCCCTGGCTGTTATGGAATTGATTCTCTCATTCCTCAGACTTGCCAGTAAGAGCCTGCACTTGTAAACATCTTGCCAGCCCCCCTCCACCCCCACTCCCACCCCCGCCCCTTTGGCTTCCTGTGTTCTTACTGCAGGCCTGTCTTCAGGGGGCCTTGACCCCTCTCCCCTGGTCCTCTTCAGGTCCCCACAGTTTGTGACCCAGGCCCGTCATGGTTCTTGTGTATTTGCTTGGTCATTTTTCATCCCAGACTGACGCTCTCTTCAGTCTGGCAGAGGCTTGGCCCAGGGCTGCTTCAGTTTTTAATCAAGGCATCCTGCAGCCTCATTGTGGGGACTCAGTGGGTCCACACTTCTGGCACTTGCCCAAGGCTGCGTGCCAGGCCTCTTACAGGGTCTGACTAGCCTGGCTGAGTCTTCTGAAAGTTGATTTCCCATGATACGGGCCAAAGTACCAGCCCCACTCTGTGCCCTTTGTCCAAGCTTCCTGAAGACTCTCCCTGGCAAAATGGAAGCCAGTGTGAGCTTTTTGGTGTTTGTTTTAAACTTTATTATTACCATGTATATGCAACTGTGTCATGGGCATGTGTTCCATGGCTCACATTTTGGGGTCAGAAGGAAACCATGTGGAGTCTGTTCTCTGTCCACTTTTTACATGGGTCCTGGGATGGACTTCCGTCATCAGGCTCACATGGCAAGTGCTTTTACCTGCTGAGACATCTCATCAGCCAGTTATTTGGCTTTTGTTTTTTAAGACAGGGTTTCTCTGTGTAGCCCTGGCTATCCTGGAACCTGCTCTGGAGACCAGGCTGGCCTCGAACTCAGAGATTCACCTGCCTCTGCCTCCTGAGTGCGGGAATTAAAAGTGTGCCACCAGCCCTGAGGCCAGTTGTTTGTTTTTTGAGATGGGGTCTCAAGCTAGTCTCTAACTCACTGCACTGTGTAGACAAAAATGACCTTGAACTTCTGATCCCCCCCTCCTCCTCCTCCTTCTCCTCCTCCCAAAGGCTAGGAGTAGGCTTGTGCCACCATGCCTGGTTTATAAGGGGTTGAGGACTGAATGCAGGGCTTTGTGAGCACTAGGCAAGCACTCTGCCAAAGTATACCCCAGTCCCTCCCTACACTGGTTTTTTGTTTGTTTGTTTGGTTTGGTTTTAGTTTGGGTTTGAGATAAGTCTCACTCTGTAGCACTTGAACTTGAAGCAATCCTTCTGCCTCTGCCTGTGCTGAGATTAAGGGCAAGGGCCACCATGCTTAGCTTCAGTGTAATCTTATGTCCTGACTGACAAGGATGGGAACTGGGGATGTGGTTGGTACTCAGTGAATAATTATCAAATAATTTTTTTCCCCCAACACAGGGTTTCTTTGTGTGGTCCTGGCTGTCCCAGTACTCACTCTGTAGAGCAGGCTGGCCTCAAACTCATCGAGATCAGCCTGCCTCTGCCTCCCCAGTGCTAGAATTGAAGGTGTGTGCCACTATACCCAGCATAAACTAAAAGCAAGGGTAGTCTGAGCTTGAAGCCAAGCCAGTTCTGAAAACAGATGTATTAGCTTTCTGAACAATAAATAGTTAAAATCTTAGCTGGGCAGTGGTGGCGCATGCCTTTAAGCCCAACACTCAGGAGGCAGAGGCAGGTGGATTTCTGTGAGTTCCAGGCCAGCTTGGTCTACAAAGCAGATTCCAGGCCAGCCCGGGCTACAGAGGGAAACCCTGTCCCAACCCCTGTCCCACACAAAAAAATTCTTAATAACATCCAGTAAGTACTTACTGCTGACTGGACAGGACTCTTAAGGGCCAACCCTGCAAGTCTGAGCAGCTGTGAATCAGGGTTGGCTAATGTCACCTCCTCTGGGCAACCTCCAGTGGGGTAATTGGAGTGGCTTGCCCTAGATCCAGCAGGACGGAAGCTTGGGTAGGGACAGCTAAGGATGTGGCTCAGTTAGTGGAGTGTTTACCTAGTATGCAATAAGTCCTGGGTTCAATCCCCTGCACTGCCTAAACCAGGCCTAGCAGGACAAGCCTGCAATCCTCTGTGTGTGTGTGTGTGTGTGTGTGTGTGTGTGTGTGTGTGTGTGTGTGTGTGTGTGTTCCTGTGTGCGCGCACGCACGAGTGTGATATGTCTGTGGGTACACACATGCCATAGTACACATGTGGAGGTCAAGCTCCCATGGGGGCTTGGTTCTCCCTACCATGTGGGCCCCAAGGACTGAACTCAGATCATGCTTGGCAGCAGTCACCATTACCCACTAAGCCATCTCAGCTGTCCAAGGAGAGGTCACATTTAGTTTTAAGAAGTGCAGTGTGAGACAGCATTTGGTTCTAGACCCTTCTTTTCCTTGGGGGGCATGCATGGGAGTCTAGAGGATGCTGGAGGCGCTGTGTCCTCCTGCTGCTCCTGAATGTCACCAGCAGCTGTCATTTGCCCACAGCAGAGCTCCATTCTACAGACCTGGAAGCCTGCCTCCAGGCAGCAGGTGGTTCGGACTTCACCCACCAGGGCTGTGGCCCCGAGGTGGGGATTTACCACGTTGTTCTCCACAGGTCCCTAACACAAGGCTGCAGTGTCATCCTCGGAACAAGGCTCTTGGTGGCACCAGCTGCGATTCAGCTAAGCCTTCCCCTGTGGTGCCTGTGGCCATGGGACATTGTCAGACAGAACCCTAGGCCCAGGTGTCAGATGTCTTTCTCCTCACCTGTGCCCATCATTGTCTTTTGACAGAGTTCAGCTCTCAAAACATAAAGCCTAGAACAACTCTTACTTTCAAAACATGCCAAGTATGTGTTTTGAGTGGTTTTTCTTTATTTATTTATTTTGGTTTTTGTTGTTGATTTGTTTTCTGTTGTTATTTATTTTGAGACAGGATCTGTGAATTTGTTATGTAGACCAAGCTGGCCTTGAACTCTTAGAGATCTGCCTGCCTTGCCTGCATTACCACAGCTCAGGCCTCTTTTATAAGTGCCTATTGCCAAGCCGGGTGGTGGTAGCGCACGCCTTTAATCTCAGCACTTGGGAGGCAGAGGCAGGCGGATCTCTGTGAGTTCAAGACCAGCTTGGTCTACAAGAGCTAGTTCCAGTGGCTGTCCCTGGGCTGGGGAGTTGGATTCATTTCCCAGCACCACATAAAACTGGAATGTGATGACACATGCCTGTAATCTCAGTACAGGAAGTTGACAGAGGAGGACCAGATGTTCACAGTCATCCTCATTCAAAGGGAACCGAAGGCCAGCTGGGATAATGAAACTCTGTCTCAGAAATAAACCAAGGCCAGCAAGGTGGCTCAGCCTGGTCCCCAGAACTCGTATGGTGCAAGGGAGGGGAATGACCCCTGAAACTTGTCCTGTGACCTCCACACTTGCACTGCGCCATGAGTCCACACACATGAAGTGCAATGTTCTGCTCAGTGTAGGGACACTGTTCACTGGTTGGACCCTGGACTGTGTAAGTGGAGGCGGAAGCTGCTTCCTGATTGGGGATGAGATGTAAGCAATGCTTCAGGATCCTCCTGCCCTGAGCTCCCGGCCATCAAGTAGAACTGATGGCCGGGAGCCCTTGAGCTGAACTGAACTGTGAGCCAGACGATCTTAGAGTTTCTATTGCTGTGCAGAGATATCATGACCACAGCAACTCTTACAAAGGAAAGCATGGGATGGTTTATGGCTCAGAGGGTCCAGTCCATTATCATCATGGTGGCATGTCGCCCTGCAGGCAGACATGGTGTTGGACTGAACTGAGACGCTGGGCATGGCTTGAGCATATATGAGGACTCAAAGCCCACCACCACAGTGACACACTTCCTCCAACAAGGCCACACCTCCAAATAGTGCCACTCTCTATGGGCTTATATGAGCCAATTTATTCAAATACAACACACACTAAGCCCCTTCCTCCCTTTTTTGGCTTTTTGAGATAGAGTTTCTCTGTGTAGTCCTGGCTGTCCTGGAACTCACTCTGTGGACCAGGCTGGCCTCAAACTTGGAGATCGGCCTGCCTCTGCCTCCTGAGTGCTAGGATTAAAGGCATGCACCACCACTGTCCAGCTCTTGTTACTGCTCTTTGAAAACATTTTTATTACTGTATCGGTTTATTTATTCCAGGAACATGTTTCGGAGGTCAGAGGACACTTGTGTCAATCCGTTCTCTCCCTCCACTGTGTGGGTCCCAGGGACCAATTCGGACCATCAGACTTTTAATACCTTGATACTCTGTTGTTGCTCTTTGCATTTATTTTGTGTTAAGACAGGGCCTTACTATGTACCTAAAGCTGACCCTAACTCCCTGTGCAGCCCAGCCTAGCCTCAAACTCTTAGGCATCTCCTCAGCCTCCAAAGAGCCTGAATTACAGGTAGTGTCTTGTTTCTTTCTACCAGTTAGGATGATTAACTCCTTAGACAGAACAGAGACCTCTTGGAGCCACCCAGGTCCACACTGAATACTGTGAAATCTAGATTCTCCCAAGTAGGCTTTTCCTGAAGAAGGGCGCGTGGGGCAGAGCAGAGGGCTGGGGGGATGGCATTCAGTAAAGTGCTTGCCAGGCAGACATGAGGACTCCGAGTTTGGCTCCCCAGCACTCATGTGAAAATGCCAGCCATGTACACATCATCTCTGGGTCTTGCTGCCCGGCCAGTCTGGCTGAATTAGGGAGCTTCAAGTTCAGTGAGAGACCCTGTCTCCAAAAATAAGGTGAAGTGCATTGGAGGAGTTTATGGGATGTCAACTTCTGGTTCCGTGTGTGTGTGTGTGTGTGTGTGTGTGTGTGTGTGTGTGTGTGTGTGTGTGTGTGTGTGTGTGTGTGTTCACAGCATGCACACAGACACTGATTCAAATATGTGATGGCTAACAAGCTGAGCTAGATGGACTAATTAATGGCTCATTGTGCCTCCATTTCCCTATATGAAACAAAGGACAATTTTTGTGTACCTGACAGAGTTCTTGAATGCTTCAATTGGAACAAGTATGCCACATGTCAATAAATAATAACTTGCTGTCCACTGATGAGGACAATGGATGAGTTGCCATCTTTGCCATCTGAAACAGCTGAATATTAGCTTTAGCCCTGGCTCCCCCGAATGTATTTTTAAAGCCTGTGTTATGTGAAAGCAAATTCTTCCAGCCTCCCAGCCAATTTGTGTGGGGAATAACCTGAATGGTAGCCGAGTGCCAATTCAGGCTGACAGGGGCCAGCTCCGCTGGTTTCCTGTCTGTCCTCCTCCCCCTGGGTGCCTGTCTTGGGCAGATGTGTGCCAGCATCCCCATGTCTGCCACAGGTCACACTGCTGATTGCCTTCATCTGTGTGCGAAGCTCCGCCCCTCCCATCGACTATGGCGCCTACAGCTTCTTTGAGGTAGTCACCATCTGCGACCTCATAATGATTCTCATCTTTTACCTGGTCCATCTCTTCCGCTTCTACCGTGTGCTCACCTGCATCAGCTGGCCCCTGTCGGTAAGGAGGGCCTGGCCCCAGGCAGCATGCAGGGGTTGGGACATGGCTGCTTTGACCCTGGCTCTTCACGGCTGGGTGGACATCTCTGCTGGCCTTCTGAGGGTCTCTCAAGCTCACTTCCCAGCATTAGAAGGCTGGGACTCCTGTCTGCTGTGTGTGCGCGCAGTGTAGGAGGAAAAGCCCGGAAGGAAGGAGCTGGTGAGGGTATGTACACTATAGAGAGAGTTCATTGGTGACACTTGGTGGCAGAGGCTGCGAAGATAAACCAGAGGGATCTGTTTTGAAGACAGTGTCTTACTAGTAGGCCAGCTGGCTTCAAACTCGAAGAGATGCTCCTGCCTCTGCCTCCCTGGCAAATATTCTTAATTTTGTGCCTTGGTTTCTACCTGAGCATAAATGCACTCCTTCATCAGTTCTAGCAGGGACTTAGTGAATTCCTCAGGGTCCACTATGTGCCAGATCACATCATCCACAAATATCAATGGCTCACTTCTGGCTAACGTGGATGCTTTTCATTTGATTGTCTTGCCTTATTGTGAAGACTTAGCCAAACAGAGGGGCTGAATGTTGGATAGAAATGACAAGAGCAGGTGTCACATGTCACGACCTTTTCTGTGACCTCTGAAGGGAAGTACTGTTTCTTCCTTGTTGACTATGAGGCTAGGTGTGAGTTTTTATAGGTATGCATCATCAGACAGACAACCTAGTCTGTAAGTACTTGTGTGTGTGTGGGGTGTGTGTGTGTGTGTGTGTGTGTGTGTGAGAGAGAGAGACAGACAGACAGACAGACAGACAGACAGACAGACAGACAGACAGACACACCGACCTCGGTGCTTTTCACTTTTGATATTTATTATCATTGTTCTTTGTTTTATGCTGGATTAAACCTAGCACAAAGGAAAAGGTCTACAAATTGATCTTGGGACCCAAGCAGTCCTCAGTGAGTGGCTCTGTCCATCAGAGACGTCTCCTTCTGCTTGTCCAGCATCCTTTCTCTCCAGCGTGGTTCTCCCGGCCCAGCTTTCTACACTGGTTGCCTGAGAGACTGGCACTTCCTTCAGCCTCAGTGTCCCACAGGTGTGGCGTCCCTACCCGCTGCCCCAGTGCAGCTCCCGCTCGCTCACGTCTTCTTTCTTCCGCCCTGGCTTCCAGGAACTCCTGCACTATGTAATCGGCACCCTGCTTCTGCTCATCGCCTCCATCGTGGCAGCCTCCAAGAGTTACAACCAGAATGGCCTGGTAGCGGGAGCGGTGAGATGTTTTTAGCAACCTTTCTCCCTGATAAGGGCCAGGGAAGAGGTTGATTTGGGGGCCTTTCTTCTTAGCACCATACCTACCTCAATCCAGCCAACCACTTTCTCCAAAGAGCCTGACACTTGGGATCTCGTCAGAGGGTCCAGGAAGGTAGACTTGAGGACAGTTGACAAACTTAAACAGCTCCAGCAGCAGCTGGGCCTACTCTCTACAGCCTGTCTCCCTTACAGCCACTGCTTACATCGGAGCAAACTGGTTTCAATCCCTCATGGCAGAGTGTGTGCTCTGCAGAGAAGTGTTTGGGCATCTTTTTGCTTCTAGAGGGAAGGGTACTGTGATCAGTTAGTGATGATGGCCATGAGTCTTTGTCTTTTCTTTTGAGTCTCACTGAATATCCCAGGCTGGCCTAGAATATACTACATATCCCAGAGATCCTCCTGCATCTGTCTCCTGAGAACTGGGGTTGGAGGCATGCATCACCCTGCTCAGATACCTTAAAAAAAAATACAGACTCTTACATAGCCAAGGCTGACCTCAAATTCATTTTGTAACTGAGGATGACCTTGAACTTCTGATCCTGCTGCCTCCACCTCCCCAGTTCTGGGATTACAGGTGTGCTCCACCCATGTCCATATTTTTTGCAGTGCCGGGAATTGAATCCTAGGTGGCCTGCGTGGTAGGCGGGCACTGTTCCAACTGAGCTTTGTCCCAGTCCCCATTTTTAGTTTGTCAGTATTCAGGTCTGGAAGGGGCACCCTTATCTCTTCCAGAGATGACAATGATCCCTCCAGTAACGTATACAGCTAGCTAGACTGTACAGAACACAACACTGTGGTACATATAAAAGTATACACACATATGAACGCATGGCTGAAACATTTTTAAAAGTTCCATAGATTCTTGTGGTCTGTCTGATATGTGATTTTGCCAACTTCACATCTGAGTGGTCTTTAGTCCAGTAACCAGGCAAGAATTTTTGTGTGTGTGTGTGTGTTTTAAGGCTTGGTCTCTTTAGACCCAGGCTGTCCTCCAACTTGAGATTCTCCTGACTCCAGTCCCCCGGTGCTAGGATCTAAGTGTGCAACACCTGGTTTATGTGGTACTGGGGAAGGAACCCAGGACTTCCTGCATGCTGGGCCAGCTCTCTACCAACTGAGTTAAGACTTTTTTTTTTTTTTTTTTTAAGATTTTATTTATTTATTCTATTTCCATGTATATCTGCACACCAGAAGAGGGCACCAGATCTCATAACAGATGGTTGTGAGCCCCATGTGGTTGCTGGGAATTGAACTCAGGACCTCGGGAAGAGCAGCCAGTGCTCTTAACCTCTGAGCCATCTCTGCAGCCCCCGAGCTAAGACTTTTAAATGAGTTTCACTTACAAATATCACCAGAATTCTCCAGACCGTGGATTGTCATCCAGTTTGCCCCTAGAGTTTCCCTTAGACTGACTCTGTGCTCAGGTGCACACAGTGGGAACCAAACATGACTGCGGGGGGGGGGGGGGGGGGTGGCACGCACATAAACAATGCTGCCCCATGGACCTTCAGCAGTGCTCCTCATGCTCCATGTGACCTCCAAGCAGACAGGTGGCTGCCACCTGCAGGTTGGTACCCGCCTGACAATAGTGCATGCTGGGGGAAGAGTGCAGGAACCCACACCCCCTGACCCAGTCACCAAACACACTGTGCTTCAGGGCACACGTGGAGGGATTCACACTGAGTTTTATAATCAGGCCACACATAAACTGTGTCAGCCCCAGTAGCTAACATTTATCACACCACAGGGAAGCCAGAAAAACAAAAAACAAAATGAGGTCCCTGTTCATGAGAAAGTAGCCCTCTAGCTTAGGGCCCATGTGACAGTTATGAAACAGACAGGCACTGTGGTGTAGACTAGCCTTCCGTAGGGATGTAATAATAAACTGTTGGACTGTGCAGTACAGACAATGGGAGGCGAGGCCTGGCTCTAGTGAGCTGATTATGTGGCTCAGACCATCTGCACAGAGACAGCCAAGGAGAAGGCTTTTGGACACAGGCTGCTGGGGACAGCCGGGTACCTAACCCAGGGACCTGGGCCTGGGAAGAACACCAAACCCTTTCGGAAGTCTACCCTTCATTGGGCTGCTCCTGGACCACACCTGTCCACTGTCAGCTGCAGACCAGTGCTACACTAGTGGGGACATGGTGACCCGAGGCCTTTGTGTGGGTCTGAGGACACCTGGGCCACAGGCTAGCAGAGCCTGAGTCCTGGAGCCCACTGCCAAGGGTCAGACCCTGTACCTGGCTCTGGTATGCTCGGGGGTCTTAAGCAAAAGTGGTAGCATCCTGTCCCTCTCCTGGCTTAGCTGTGAAACAGGAAGGGCAGGGGTGGAGCACCATCCTCACCTTAAGGGGCTGTAGTTTCAAGAGGCAGCTTCCCGGAGGCTTAGAAACCTGGCAGATGTGTAATTACTCCCCAGTGGCTACTGGAGGGGGTCACAGGTGGGTGCGTGGCCACCAGCTTCCTGGGTCCCAAGATACCAGGGCCATGATTGCTCTCCCTCAACCATCTTTGAAAAGCCTATTAGGGCAAGTTCAACCCTCCTCAAACCCAGCACTAGATGGACCTTGGAAAGGATAGGAGTCTGGCCCTAACTTACTTTTACTGTTCTTATTTAAATATGTGCAGACAGCCAGGCATTGGTGATGCATGCCTTTAATCCCCTTGGAAGGCAGAGGCAGTTGGATCTCTGTAAGTTCGAGACCAGCCTGGTCTACAGAGCGAGTTCCAGGACAGGCTCCAAAGCAACACAGAGAAAGCCTGTCTTGAAAAAAACAAAAACAAAAACAAAACAAATATGTGCAGACATAAAGCTGAACTCCAAGGCCTCGGCTTTTGGCTCTTCCATGGCTATAAAGCTGGCAGAGACCAGAGGCCAATGAAACCCAATGACGCTAGCCATATAATGTGCTGGAATGTTCCAATTTTTAAATCCAAATTAAAATTTATAATACCACCTCTCTCGTTTTTTTATTGGTTCTGGATCATCAAAGTCCAGTGGCTTGGCCCCAACTAAGTTATAAATATAAACCCAAGCCAGGGGCCAGAATTACCTAAAGCAATAAGGACAAGGCCACAGACCCAGAGGCCTGGCTCCTGGGCCTGAACAGGGGACCAGAAGTCCAAGGATGGATCTTTCCAAACGTCCCCCCTGCAACTGAGTACAGACTAGGGAGCTAGGTGAAATGGCTCCCCAGCTTCATTCCCAGGACACAGAAGAAAATGAGAGATGGCTGAGCTTCCTTTCCTCTCCCATTGTAGGTCTTTGGGTTCCTGGCAAGTTTCCTCTGCCTGGCAAGCTTGTGGCTGTCCTACAAGATCACTTATATAACCCAGACAGGTAAGCACCGGCCATCGAGATGCAGGCACACAGGTGGGAGGTTTGTCCTTGGCTCAGCAAGTAAAGTTGGAGGGCAGGGCACAGAAGGAGGGAGGGTGGGACCTAAGGACCCCGCCTGCCTTCCTACCCATCTCTACAGGGATACATCCTGGGATACTCTCTGTATGACCGAGTATGACCTTGAACTCCTGATCCTTTTGCCTCTGCCTCCCAAGTTCTGGGATTCTACAAGCATTTCAAACTCTTACAAAATGTAGGCAAAGTTTTCATTGTTTTGTTTTTTTCTTAAGCAAAGTCTCATTATGAAGCCCAGAGTAGGTTTGAACTTGCAATCTTCCTGCTCCAGCCTCCAAAGCAATGAAATTATAGGGGGCATGGCGGTACGTGCCTTTAATCCCAGCACTGGGGAGCAGAGACAGGTGGATCTCTGTGAGTCCAAGGCCAGCCTGGTCTACATGGCTTGTGTCATGCCAGAGTGAGACCCTATCTCAAAACACGGAACCATGCCTGCCTTTTACTCCATCATCGTCATGTGCCAGACGTTTTCCTGGTGTCTGCAAGAATTCTCAATCTTTATTTTATTTTTCAGTGATGGGGATGCTCACCCTTTTTCCTACTCAGTTGGGGGGTTTGGTTTTAATTTTTTTTGTTACTGAGTACTGCTACAATGAATGCCCTTACAAATTAACCCTGCTATATGTCCTCAATGGTTTTTACTGGCTTTGAACTTTTGGCAGCCCTCTTGCCTCGATTTCTCAAGTGCTAGGTTTACAAGTGTGTACCACCACACGAAATAAGCCGTGTTCTTGTGACATTATGGGGCTGGTGGTAAATGCTTGTGATCCCAGTAGTTAGGGTTGCAGCAGGGAGATCCAAAGTTGAAGGCCATCAGACTACACTTTACGATCACACAGAAACATTAGACTTCAAAAAGCCCAAACCAACACAACTGTTTTGATTAATTCACTCTTTTCTTCAAGCCACGACTTACTTTTTCTTTCTTTCTTTCTTCCTTTCTCTCTTTTTTAATATTTAAGTGAGGGGTGGGGGGCTTCTGTGTACAGGAGAGGGTATTTGATCCCCTGGAACTGGAGTTATAGACAGTTGTTACCCACCTGGCATGGGTGCTGGGAACAGAACGTGGGTCCTCTCGAGGAGAATGAGCAGCAGGTGCCCTTCACTGGGAAGTCATCTCTCTGCTCCCCTCTTTCTTTCCTTTTTAGAAAACATATTTAGAGGGCTGGGGTTCAGTCAGTACAATGCTTGCTACAGAACAGAAGAAGCCCATGGCTTCAGGGTGATTTCTGTTCCTGGGAAGGTAACCTACCTTTCCATTTCTCTCTCAAGATGCATCTGCCTGACAAGGCCATCGCCCTCTGTTCCCTCAAAAGGGCCTGCAGGATGCAGGCTCATCCCAGGAGGACCCCAGGCATGGTTATGGACTGCTCAGGTGACAAGGCCTGTACCTTCCCTGGCTTGGCCAGGACACTGGGCTCCTGAGCATCAAGCAGCTCCAGCCTCCTTCCAGCCTGCCACAGAGGACACTCCTCCACTCTGGGCTCTTAGCACAGACACTCAGGTACCAAGGACTGCACTGAGTACAGTGGAGAGACTTCTGGATCCACCTGCATAGACGACCCGCCTTTGTTCATACCCCTCAGGACCAGAGTCCTCATGGAAGCATCGGAGCCCAATTTATCTGGCCTATCTATCAATCTGGTCTTGAAGAGCCTCTGTCCTAAGTGAGGAGCCAGCAGAAACACTATATGGCCACTCTGTTTCTCCGGTCCCTTTCTCTGCCTTTGTCGTGGTGTGTGTGTGAGTGGGAGAGTGTGGTTTTTAATAAAACATCAGTCAACTGCAGCAGGCTTTTTTATCAAATGAGATGTCTGTAACACTAGGCCTTTCTGTGCCAGTTTGTGTCTGTTACACATTCAACCCCTATGCTCTGTATGTATTCCATGCTAAATGCCTTATCTCCCCTTTCTCCCTCCCAGGCTGCCTTCAAACTGAACTGTAGCTGAGGATGACCTTGAACTCCCGATCCTTGTGCCTCTGCCTCCCTGGTGCTGAGATTACAGCTGATCCAGGAAACGCAGCTTCGTGTGATGCTGAGGATGGAACCCCGGGCTCCATGCAACCACTTTACCAACCGAGCGACATCCCCAGCCACACACACACACACACACCATCCCCATTTGTTGGGAGGATCTTATGTAGTCTGGGTTGGCCTTGAAATTGCTTTGCAGGCAAGGGTGGCCATTTAACTCCTGATCCTCCAGTCTCCAGCTCCCAAGCACTGGGCTTCTAGCTGTGTACTACCACGTCCAGCTTTGACTTTTAATTTCCTGGACCTTAAATTCTCTCCAAGTTAGGACATTTCCATGAGTGCACTGGGACAATGTGAACACAGGACAGAACCCTTGTAAGAATCTGGTGGTGCTGGGAAGTGGTGGCGCACACCTTTAGTCCCAGCACTCAGGAGGCAGAGGCAGGAAGAGGTCTCTGAGTTCCAGGCCAGCCTGGTCTACAGTGTGAATTCTAGGACAGCCAAAGCTACACAAAGAAGCCCTGTCTTGAAACATCAAGACAACAACAAAAGTCTGGTGAGTTACTGGGTGAGTCACTGCATATGACAGGGACACCAACAGAAGCCGAGAGGAGTCAGAGTGACAGAGTAGGTTGAGGATGTTGTAGTGGCCACTGTGCTGTGGGCCAGCAGGCTGATGCAGAGGGACAAGACTGGAGCCCAGGCCTTGATCCCCCAAGGTGCCCTGGGTGTGCTGACCAGCTCCATCCAAGAAAACAGAGATGTGTTGCAAGGGAGGAGTCTGCGGGTCTGGGGGCTGTGTGCGGGTCTAGGGGCTGTGTTAGAACAGTGAGACCCAGGCCCCAGGCACACCATCACCCACGGCCTCGATGTGTTCTGCATTGCGGAGTCCTGCTGGACTGGAAGAGCCCTGGGTATGAGTCTGATGCCCTGGGTATGGGCATCACTAGGGGAGAAGGAGCGGAGAAGTGTGGCCAAGTAGCAGCTTTTTGAAGTGGCCTGTTAGCCATCACTGGATCCCAGGCCACCTCCCTACCTGGCATGGCAGCCCACACCTGTAACCCCAGCCCTGTGGAGGGTAGAGACAGGAGGATCATGACCAAGGTCATCAGCTACATATAAAGTTCAATGTCACCCTGGGCTAAATGAGCTCCTAATTTAAAAAACAAACAATCAATCACAGAGCAACAGCAACAAAACAAGAGCCAGGAGGAGAGGTGGCACACACCTTTAATCCCAGGACTTGGGAGGCAGAGACAGAGGGATATTTATGAGTTCAAGGCCAGTTTGGTCTACACAGCAGGTTCCAGGACTACATAACAACAAAGAGAGCCTTCCCCTGCCTCCTGCTGGTTCACTTTTCAAACGACAGCCTAGCCGCAGCTAGGTGGGGCCAAGTGTGCATGTGCAGCCTGCCCAGTCTTCCCCAGCAGCCCCAGGGTCCTGAAGATGAGGTCATGGCTGGGCTGCCTCTATACTGCACTGTGGTCAGCATTTTCTGGGCCTGACTGGGCTCTGGAGGGGGAGATAAAGTAGGAGGCTGTGGATGGCAAGCGTCTGCTACAAACAAGTTCTGTGCTGCTCAGAAAGGTTCTGGCATTGGCTGCCTTTGAGGCCCTTCAGGGAAGGCAACAAGCCCAGGACAGACTAGCAGTAGGCCTGCAAGGCCCAAGAAGGAAGCTGGAAGGACATGAGATTGACACCAAGTCTGGCTATCTCCTGAGCCCAGACAGGACAGCACAGTCCCAGCCTCTTCAAGAGCAGCTGGCCAAAAGTGGGGAACAGAGACTCAGAGTCTGCTCACACTGGGGGGCCCAAGGTGTCTGCTAACATGAGAGACCAACTTCACATTTAGCAGGTCTTTAGGGCCCTGCTCAACACTACTACCCCCCTCTTTTGGTGGCTGAGTCATGTCCTATTAACCCAAAAAGGCACTGCAGGGCTGCAGATGTTACCTAGGGCTAGAGAGACAACTCAGTGCTTAAGAGCATTGGTCGAGAGATGCAGAAGACCTGGTTCCATTCCCAGCATGCACAT
Source organism: Cricetulus griseus (assembly GCF_003668045.3). Taxonomy (NCBI): domain Eukaryota; kingdom Metazoa; phylum Chordata; class Mammalia; order Rodentia; family Cricetidae; genus Cricetulus; species Cricetulus griseus. The sequence goes on along the minus strand of NC_048597.1, from coordinate 221,829,126 downwards.
GGTGGCTCACTGCCATCTCTAACTCCAGTTTCTTCCAGGGCATCCAACACCTTCCTCTGGCCTCTTCAGACACTGCATGAATGTGGTGCAGACACACATGCAGGCAAACACTCACACATAAAAATAAGTCTTAAAGAGAAATGTGGTATTATCGCCTTACAGTTCATATAGGCCAGCCACGGGAGCAAACACCAATGGTGCAAACCTCTCCATGGGCACCCCATCCTGTCTAGGCTTTGGGGGATGCTGCCCTCGGCATGGCCTCCCTGTACCACGGTGAGGCATGGCTGTGGAGATCCTCCACCGGCTCCCAAGCTCACCAAGACCAACCCATCACAAACACACATCTGCAGCCACAAGGCAGCTAGCTCCTCAGGCAGAGCCCTGCCTTGTTTCCTTCTTCCCTTTTTCTATTATAAGATGGGGTCTCTATAGCCCAGGCTAGCCCTCAACTCTGTACATACCCAAGGAGGCCCCTGAACTGCTCATCTTCCTGCCTCCGAGTACCAGATGCTGGGGCTACAAGTGTGATGCACACATCCTCTGTTCTCATCAACTAGCGTGACAATAAGCTGATGTTGTTTGTATTGGTCATGGATGTTTGTGCTAGATCCCCTATTTTATATAATAAATTTGCGAGAATAAACTGAACTGAAAAGAGGGGGTATTTTTGCTGTTTAAAAAAAAAAAAGTTTAGTGCTAGAGATGTAGCCCAGCATGCAAAAAACTCTCTGCACAAACAGGACATGGTGGTACATGTCGTAATCCTAGCAAGGCCAAAGTCGAGGCAGGGGGATGAGGAGTTCAACCAAGGTCAGGTGGGGATTGGTGAATCCTTATCAAAAACAAAAACAAAGGCAGGTGTGATGAAACTCCTGTATTCAGGATGCTGAGGCAGCAAGATGAGAAGTTTGAAGCCAGCATGAGCTACATAAGTAAGAAAAAAAAAGTAATAAATAAATAAAAAGGTACAAATAAATTTTAAACATGTTTTCAAGTTTGTAAGCCCACAGGATGAAAGATGTTGCTAGAGCACCAGGCGGGTGGGAAGGGTGGCCAGCTCCAAGAGGTTTTCCCTCAGTAAGACCACCAGAAAATACTCGCTGTCTCCTGGGAAGTTGGGACAATCGATGGGTTCCTTCCTATGTGTCTAGAAAAACTGCAAAAAACAAAAATATTCTCCACATACACTTGCACAAAAAGGATCCGGCTACCACGAGGGCAGGAGTGCCGTCTGGATCAGTCAGGGCTCTCTAAGACCTGACCGACCCTGACCCTGTCTGCTGGGTGCTGTGCTCCGGAGGTGGCAGCTGGCCCAGGGTTGCCACCTGCCAACCGCTCAGTGCTGCCAGATGCCCCAGTGACCCAGAAAATTAGAAATCTGGGCTTTCTGGCTAAGCATCTCCCGATCTTGAAACGTTGCCAAAGAAACCTTCTAGAAACACAGCTGAGTCCCAACAAAACCTGTGTGGGGGCAGATGTAGCGGCTAGTCCACCGTGCGCGTGCGCGTGTCCTGGCAGTTCTGGGGTAAAGTGGGGAAGTCAATCAAGGCGAGGCCCGGGGTAAAGTGGGGAAGTCAATCAAGGCGAGGCCCGCAGGGCTGCCAGCTGTTTCCTCTCGCAGCCGCGCAGGGCGGAGACCTCCCATGGGATCCGTCCCCTGCCGCGGCTGTGCATGCTTGCAGCAACCTCTCCTGCCAACAGCACTCTGCATCCCAGTTGCAGAAACGAAACTCCATGAGGAGGTGGAGGCCAAGGCCTTGAGCCCACTTGCAGCGCGCGCCCCCTAGCGGTCAGCGGGACGCAGTGCCGCCCCGGCCCCGCCAGAGCAGTAACCGAGGTTTAGACCTAAGGGCGCAATACATTTTTTTTTTTTTTTTTTTTTTTTTTTTTTTTTTTTTGGTTTTTCGAGACAGGATTTCTCTGGAGGCTGTTCTGGAACTAGCTCTTAAAGACCAGGCTGGCCTCGAACTCACAGAGATCCACCTGCCTCTGCCTCCCGAGTGCTGGGATTAAAGGGGCGTGCGCCACCAACGCCCGGCGGCGCAATACATTCTTACAACGTGATTAGTCATAGTCCTCAACACTGGACATGCGCTAACCACTGGTCTCTCCCACTCTTCCCTCCCTCCCCTTCCTTCCTTCAGATTAATTTCTTTACTATGTAGAATCAAGAAAACAGCCAACTATTCTATAACTACTTGGCATTAGGAACAGAAGTGATAGCTCTCCCTCTCTCTCTCTCTCTCTCTCTCTCTCTCACACACACACACACACACACACACACACACACACACACACACGGTTTATCAGAGTGGCTTACAGGCTGTGGGCCCAGGCTTAGCCAGGTTCTCGGGGTTTACTTGGTTCCAGACCTAGCAGAGGTGACAACCACGATTAGCCACCACTACATGCTTTTCCCCTCACACCCGCCTTTCCCTTCTCCCCATCACATCCAGAGCTACCAATCAGCACACAGTTGCTTTTCTTACGCTGGTTCCACTATGGCTATATTGCACTCTGAAAGCGCTTGAGACTGAGTTCATATGTCAGTGGGGACACCACTGTGCAACCCTTGGTGACTTCACCTGTCATTATGCAACGTACATTTTTTATTCCATTGGCCTGACACCACACACCTTCTCTCCCACACCCTTGTTTGTTTGTTTTTTTGTTTGTTTGTTTTAAGATAGGGTCTCAGCCAGCAGGTAGATCTCTGTGAGTTTGAGACCAGCCTGGTCTACATAGTGATTTCCAGGACAGCCAGAGCTATATAGTGAGACTGTCTCAAGAAGGAAAAAATAAAAGATAGGGTCTCACTCTGTACCCAAGGCTGTCCTGTAACTCTATGTATCGCACAATGCTGACCTTGAATTCATAGTGATCCTCTTACCTCAACCTTCCAAATGCTGGGATTTTACGTGTACACCACCATGCTGGGGGCTCCTTCGCCTCTCTTAGTTTTAAGAGATTTATTATTTTCATTTTGTGCGTATGAGTGTTTTGCTTACATATATATGTGTGCCCATACGCATGCATAGTGCCTGCAGAAGCCAGAGCTCGGTGTCAAATGGCCTGGAACTAGAGTGACAAGCAGCTGTGAGATAGCATGTAGGTGATAGCATGCTTGTCACCCCATCCATCACTTGGGAGGTGGGAGCAGGAGGACTGGAAGTTCAAGTTCATTCTACTACTTATACTTAACAAGCTCACTCCAGGTGAGCCTAGGATACACGAGACAACATACAAGTAGTCAAATGAAAAACAAAAAAAAACCGTTTTTAAAGGGCTGCTGAATTCATTCAGCAGATAAAGGCATTTGCTGTGAATGCAGCCCACCTGAGTTGGATCCTGACCTCCCATGGGTGGAGAGCCCCCACTCCCACAATTCTGACCTCTATCAGCACTGTACCACGCATGAACGGAAACATAATGTTAAAATAAGTTGGGGTTACTCACTGCCTTTTTTTGTTGTTTTTTTTGTTTGTTTGTTTGTTTGTTTTTCGAGACAGGGTTTCTCTGTGTAGCTTTGGAGTCTATGCTGGCACTCGCTGTGGAGACCAAGCTGGCCTTGAACTCACAGAGATCCCCCTGCCTCTGCCTCCCGGGTGCTGGAATTAAAGGTGGGCGTTGGTGGCGCCACTCACTGCCTTTTAAAGCTGCCTTTATTAAAAACAACTTTCTGAGCCGGGCGTTGGTGTCGCATGCCTTTAATCCCAACACTCGGGAGGCAGAGGCAGGGGGATCTCTGTGAGTTCAAGGCCAGCCTGGTCTCCAGAGAGAGTGCCAGGATAGGCTCCAAAGCTACATAGAGAAACCCTGTCTCGAAAAAACAAAACAAAACAAAAACAAAACAAAAAAAAACAAAAAAAAAAAAAACTTTCTGAGTGGTGGTGGTACACATCCTTAATCTCAGCATTTGGAAGGCAGAGCCAGGTGGATCTCTGAGTTCAAGACCAGCCTGGTCCAGGAGTGAGGTCCAGGACAGCCAGGGCTACACAGAGAAACCCAGTCTCAAAAATAAAAAAACAAAACCTAAAACTCTATGATGCCCATTACTTGTGGGCATCTCAGGGCAGCCGGTACTGCAAGTGTGTGTGTGTGCTGACACACGTGCATGAGAACACATATGCACATGGGTGTGGAGACCAGAAGAAACCCATGTTCCTTGGGACCCGTCCACCTTTTGTCTTCTCCCTGGAGCTCATCAAGCAGGCTACACTGGCTGGTCAGAAACCTCAGGGATCCACCTCCCTGTGTCTCCCCAGTGCTCCAGGTGCCACCACACCCAGCTCTGTGTTGGTTCTGGGGTTCAAGCTCAAGCAATTAACTGACTGGGCCATCTCATCTCCCTGGTCCTTAACGAATGCTTTATAAACTGGGGGTTTGGCTTCTCACCAGTGCACCCCGATGTTTGTTTTCTCCTCACTCTAATGTGATAATTCCTTCCTCTGCCAGCAGGACCAATTTTGGTAGGTACTGGAAGCTGAGAAGCTTCAAGGCCAGGTATTTTCACACCATGCTGGCCGAGAGTGGGGGGTGGGGAAGGGCTGGATTACATTAATCCAGTCACTGTGCATTCGTCATAGTCAGCATAACCTTGATTCCTCAGTGAGATGAGCCAGGCTCTCTAAGGGCTCAAGGGAAAGGAACACCTGGAGGCAGGAGAATAAACAACCCTTCTCACCTTTCCTGTGAGCAATGGTGTCTAGGTAGAAAACCCTGGACACAAGTTGGTCTGGGTTGATAATATCAAGCCACTGAATTTCCCAGGCTGGTCTCCAACTCCTGGGCCCAAGAGATCCCCTGCCTCAGCCTCACAAGCAGCCTCAGGGACTAAAGATGAGACCAGCCTACTCTTACTGTTGAGGACACTGCAGTAGGTTTTCTCTCTTTGCAGCTAGCTGCATTATATACACAATGTTCTTTATCAACATAAAACGAAAAATCCTGCAGAATGTACAAATTCCAGTGAGTTCCTGATGACTATAAAGATCCTGTTATTCTCTAGGGACTGGAGGCAGGAATTTTACACTCCACAAATAGTTCTGACTCAGCAGAACCTCCCAGATTTGCTTCCCACTGTCTAGTTACCAAGCTGGCCCAAACAGATACAGCTCTCTCTCTACAGCTCCAGAGCCACATCTAGAGTGCCAAGTGGAGCTCAAACTCGCTTCCTTCGGGTTACTTATGTGGAGTCAGCAAACATCCATGATACCAGAACATGGGAAACAAAGGCAGAAGGATCAGGAGTTCAAAGACAGCCTCATCTACACCAGCCTGGGCTACATGAGACCCTGTCTCAAAAAAAAAAAAAAAAAAAAAAAAAAACAGAAGGGAAAGGAGAGGAGAGGGGAAAGGAAGAGAAAGAGGCGGCAAAAGTGATTTAAAGCCATGTAGTGCTGAACATTCTTTTACAACCCATCCCATGTGATGCCCTAAAAATGTCTTTGTTTATCTGGCTGGCCTGGAACTCACTATAACTCTGACTGGCCTTGAACTTATAGAGATCTGCCTCTACCACAGCTGATCCTAAGAATATTTTCACTGGGGCTGGAGAGATGGCTCAGAGGTTAAGAGCACTGACTCTTCTTCCAGAGGTCCTGAGTTCAATTCCCAGCAACCACATGGTGGCTCCCTACCATCCGTTATGGGATCTGGTGCCCTCTTCTGGTGTGTAGATATACATGGAAGCAGAATGTTGTATACATAATAAGTCAATAAAATCTTTTATAAAAAGAATATTTTCACTACTTCAAAGGCCAGGTTGACCTGAAGTGGTGATCTTCCTGCCTCAGCCCCAAGTGCTGGCACTAGAGGCCCCTGTGCTGCCATAGGAGACAAGCATGCATTGAGTATGTCCTCTCCCTCTCCAGAGGGCAGCAGGTTCGTTCCTCCAGACCCCTACGGACAAAGACATGGACACGGACACAGACAGCTAGCCCCCTCAAGTGAGGGGCTTATCTAAACTAGTCTCTGCAATGAACAACTGTGAAGACATCAAGACATCCACACTGTAATTAAGAGAGTTTATTTTAAAAGATTATAAAAGTTATATTAAGAGTGATAAAAAAGACCCACAGGTTTTAAATCAACAAATACAAAAGTGATCAGATATAAGCAATGTAAACATACATTTCCCAGTCCCCACATAAAGCATAATTTAAGTATAGTAATTATAGAAGTCTTGTGCTATATTTCCCTTCTAAGTCTCAAAACTCATTCTAAACAATTTGTATAAAATACAGCAAATCAAATTTGCTAGAGCTGCTAATAAAGACATCTTTTCTGTGTTGACAGTCTCTGGTCCCAGCTCTTGTTGAGCTGATTTGGTGCCACAGTCTTTAACCCCATCACACCATCCCCCCACTCCCCAGAGGATGCAGAAGTCAACCAGTCACAGATCCCCCAAAAGAGAAAGTTCTAATAGTGACCAAATTATCTTCTTACAAGGAAGAAATGGAGTAGTCAAGGAAGCCCTCAGCTGTGGAACAAAGCAAACCCACAGTAAACAACTAGATGCTAAGTTCTGCATGTGTGGAGACAGGCCAGAGTACGTCTGTCCATCCTCAACAAGCCCAACACTGGCAAAGAGGTGCACTGTTGGGATGAGTTGTTCCCAAGGCCTGGGTGGCACTACTGAGAGATGGCAGAAACCCTCAGAGGTGGGACCTGGTGTGAGGTCTTAGGTCAGTGGGGCGTACCCTCCAAAGGGAACTCAGGACCTCAAGTCACACCCACCCACTCATTCCTCGCTTCCTGGATGCACAGCATGAGCAGCCTACTCTACCAAGCCCCAACCATGATGTACTGCCATCTAGCAGAACAGGACTGACCATGGGCTGAAGCTTACAAAACTGCAAGCAAGACAAACCCTCTTTTTTCTTTTTCTTTCTTTCTTTCTTCTTTTTTTTAAAGATTTACTTTATGTATGTGTGAATGTATGCCATACATGTTTGGGTGCCAGAGACCAAAAACACTGGGTCCCCTGGTGGTAGAGTATCAGGCAGTAGAGAGCCATCCCATGCTGGCACTGGAGAACAGAACTCAGTCCTCTGAAGAGAAAGAAGCAGCACTCTTAACCTCTGAGCCATCTCTCCAGGCCCAACCTTTCCTCTTGTAAGTTGACTGTCACAGGTATTTTGTTACAATACCAAACAGCTGACTAATAGTTACACTAAAGCTGCCCTGATTTGCTGTTAATTCTCAACAGGTCTAGATGATAGTTCCAGACCATAGCACAGCTTGATGTAAAATTCTAAAATTGTCTGCTATAAACTGGTTCCTTTTGAATTATTCTATTCTTGGTTTCAAGAGCCTACTGTCCTTTCTCTTAGATGGAATGCCCAGTGAGGCAACATCCATGATTGGTTTCATGATCTCCCAAGCAGGTAACCCAGCAGATCAGGCAGTGAGTCAGTAACAGCAGATTCATCCACTTCTGAGAACTGTAATAGCCTCACTCATGTAACCAAAACCATCTACCATGTACAATGGCAGACAAGAAACTGAAAAGGAGGGGGAACTTCACAGAAAATCCCTGGAAACATGATCGCACGTCTTCAGAGAGAAACCCCAGCCTGGGAAACCTCCACTAGGGCAGAGGCCTTGACATATCCGAGTCTCAGTCAAACCTCAGAAGGAAGACAAGAAAGAAAGGTTCCCTTTGGGCACACAGGTGCCCCAGTGGCTCTAAGATAGCCTTGCAGCAACAAGCAATCCTTCCAAAGCATGGAACAGTCTGTAGCCTCCTTATACTACCAACAGTATTCACTAGCAGGGGCTCTAGGATCCGCTTTCTCAAGACACCTCCCCTGGAGAGAAACTCAAGCAGAGGCCTGTGGGAACAAGAATCTATCTGATCGACATTCCTGCCTCGTTTGGTGACAAGGAGAGCACAACACTCTGGCCAGCCTGGAGATAGCTGACAATGAACTAGAGTGAGGAGACAAGGGAAAGAGCAAGAGTGAAGGCTTCCTCTGAAGATGGTGATGCGGCCCAGCGACCATCGAGACTCAGGTGGGTGAGCAAGCCCACCAGGACTCTGAGGAGAAGCCTGCAGAGCAGTGTGCCCTTGAGCAGGAAGGACCGCCTGCCAGGAGGGAGACCCAGTTCCCAACTCACAGGATGAACCATCAACTGTCTGTTTCTGTGTATGCACACAGCATAGTTACCATCAACTGTGTTTCCGTGCGTGCACGCAGCAGTCACCATCCATTGTTTCTGTGTGTACACACAACACAACCACCATCAGATGTTTCTGTGTGTGCACACAGCACAACCCTCCACTCACTGCCAGGTGGTGAAGGCCTATCTGTGCAATTATGTCCCCTGGACAGGACACAGAGTCTATTCTATCTTTGGTCTTTAGATGTAGTATCAGTTTCTTCAATTTTTCTGTATTCTGTAACAGTCTTTTTTCTTTTAAACTTAATCTTAACAACCAGAGTGCAATGTAAAAACCAAAGGCGGCTGATACTGTTGCTTTTATACACATCACCACCACTATGCATTTTCTGTTAGGCAATGCATGGATCAGAAAGAACAAAAATAACTGCCTTTGGGAGTCAGCACATAAGTGTAAGGCTGAGTGAGATAAAGACAAGGGTTATTATTAGGGAAGGAAGCCTGCACCGACACCTTAAACACAATTAAATCTCCAACAACAGAACAGAATTTAACCAGCAAAAACTAATAGCAAAGCAAATGACTTTAAAATGAAACAGTTCCGGAAAGGATGGAGAATGAACGGTCTGGAAGCTAACCCTGGTGTAGCCTGTAGCAAACAACAGACATGCAATTCACAGACCACAGTCCTTGTCTTTAAAAACAAACAAACAAACAAACAAACAAACAAACACCACCACAACCTCCTCCATTTAAGGTAAGTTCCAACAGTTACTAAACTCCTCTGAGCTTTAACTGGCAGGGCTGCCACCCCGCAGTTGCAGTGAGAAGCCGCCCTCCTGTCCCTTCCCTTCTCTCCAACAGACGAGGTGCACACACGACACAGGTCCCACGGAAGGAGCACTCCTCTGGTCTGCAGCGCCTGCTCCTGACCTAAGCATTGAGCGGCTCGGTGAGGGCTTCAGCCCTGGCGTTGTTCTCAGGCTTTCTCAGCTGGCTCTCTTGCCGTTTCTCACAGAGCATGACCACAAAGTCTAGTAGGAACATCAGACTTGCTATAAACCCAAACACCTGGGGAAAAAAAGGGGGGAGTTAGATGAGGGAGTGCGGGGTACAATCACATGTGCTACTCAGCCTGCGAGTCTATATCCATTCCACATCATAACCACTTTCTTAAAAACACGTTTTGTTTTTACCTACATGCATGTGTTTGTCTGAGGGAATGAATTCCACATGTGTGGGGGTTCGTTTGGCGGCCTAAAGAGATCACAGGGTCCCCTGGAAGAGCAGCAAATATTTATTCTAACTCCAGCCCCACACTTACTATTCTTTAACAGAATTTAAAATTCATTAAAAGAGGAAAAGAAGTGACAGAAAAATTTCCAGAGTAACAGATACTATTCAAAGTCCCACAAGACACAAACACCAGTTCTCCTGTTGTGTGGTGCTAGGCACAGAGGCCAGTTCTCCTGCATGCTAAGCAAGCACTCGACCACAGAGCTGCAGGCCCAGTCCCAGGCGTAGGTGCTGTCAGTTGGAAGAGACGGCAGCCCAGGAAGAGATCTGGTCTCCCTGCTCCTGTCTCCATAGCTACTGCACAAGTCCCCAGTCCCACCCCCTCTACCTGACACCTCCAAGCGATAGTCCCTGTAGGACAGCCAGGAGTCTCCTCGCATGCTATCTACCTCCTCTGGAAACTTATGAAAGGAATTCCCTGCATTCCCAGCTGGAGTTATTTAAAAACCACTTTCCCATCTCTGCTTCCCAGCTAAACCCTGGTGCGTGATAGACAAGCTAGCTGACTCCAAACACAACTCCCATGTGGCAGGAAGGAGGGAGAGTTTCTAGCTGTCACTCAGAAGAGACCCCCAATCCTAACTGAGGCAGGCTGCCTCCACCTCCACCTCCACCAGCAAGAGACACTAGAAATTCCTGTTAGCCTAGGAAATCACAAGGCTGGCATGGAGACTGAACTTCAACCCACACACCTCTCTCCCTTCCTAGGTGCTGTTTTCGAATCCTCTCCTGAAGAAAAACAAAAGCTGAAAGGGCTCAGATATTGGGGTCCAAGGTGACAATGAAGTGGATTTATTACAAGGGTTATGAATGCAATGGAAAAATGGGGGCTGTGAGAAGAGTGAGTCCTACAAGGCAGAGTGTGAGTGGCTCCCTATAGGTTTCAGGAGGAGGAAGTTGTATGCTCGTGGGTGAACAACAGTCCATAGTATGTGCTTAGAGTCCAGCTGTCTCTGATTCTTGTGTGGCAGGACAGGAAGGGGAGAGCTGTGTGACCTTCAGGATGTCCCTGTCTCCTCTCTGGGGGGGCCAGAAAAATCATCCGGGAGCATTTTACCCATTAAACCTGGGCTTTTCCTCATTCACTTTGATTTCGTTTGATTTGTTTGCTGTGTCAGTGGAGAGGCTTAGTGGGTACAGAAACTTTTCAGGGAGGAGGGGCTCCAAGAGAACAAACCTCTGGCCCAGATTGGGAGGCTGTTACCTTTTTGGCATCTATTAAAAAGGCCACACATGTACCGGTCTTGGCCCTTCTGAACTGGTAGAAGCTCTTCCACACACATCCAAGGCAGCTGACGTAGTAATGGAGATCTGTTGTTTGTTTTTTGTTTTTCTATTTTTCAAGACTGGGTTTCTCTGTGGCTTTGGAGGCTGTCCTGGAACTAGTTCTTGTAGACCAGGCTGGTCTCGAACTCACAGAGATCCGCCTACCTCTGCCTCCCAAGTACTGGGATTAAAGGTGTACGCCACCACAGCCCAGCTAGTAATGGCAATCTTAAAATAGTACCCAAACGGGCTTCCTGCCTCCTTGAACACTGACAATGGCCCTGCACACACACACACCTCACGTCAGACAGGGACTCTGCAAAGCTCTCCCCATGACCAGGAAGTCACGGGTCCTGTACAGGCCTCCATCATCAGGTAGAGTGAACGGAGAGATGAATGGCCTTACGCAGAGCACTGTACTAACAGTACAAAGGTGAAGCGACCGCAGCAGCTTCCTCCCTACCATGCATGCTCAGCACCCCAGGTCCACATGGCCTAAGTCCTTTCTGACTGGCATACGGAAGCTTCCTGTGTTAGGTGACTCTCCCTTCCCCACACAGCCCTAGGTGATCACATCCACTCTGTCACACGCCCACCATTCCTAAGGCACATTGCTAACAACCATCTACCAAAGCCTTCCTGACTCACCATCTCTCCCCATCCACCTGGGGAACGAATCCTACTTAAAAATCCTCTCCTCTAAGCCCCTCTACCCAGCTTGGCCCTTCTCACCCCAACTGCTGCTGGATTACTGGGTCTTAGCTCTTAAAATCACTTTTCCAGGTTAAAGCAGGCTCAGAGACCACAAAAACAAGCACCCTGTGTTAAATCCAGACACCAGCCCAACTCTTGGCTTCACCCTGGGGAATAGCTAGCTCTCAGCTAGCCCCCTGACCTGCTGGAGGACCTCAAACTCTTACTCAAAAATCAACCAGATGAAGCCATTTCCTCCCGGAGCCCTCCCTGCCTCTAACACGGGAGAGTTCCTCCAAACTCCTCACTGGGCTCTGGAGACAGCCACACCAACCACAATGGTGTGGTCGGCACAGCTGACTGCAGACCAACTTTACGGGCGTCACTAGGTGAGACTATGTTCTCTGTCTATCCCCGTATCCTTGGCCTACTCTCACAAGCAAGGTATACCTCCCCTCCTTTACTCTCTCTCTCTTTGCTTCCCATGCCTGTGCAGTCTCCATTAAAGAGGTCCCTCTCTTATTCCTCCCTGCTGACCTAGGGAGACTCACTCTGGTTCCAGACACTGCTATTCTGACAGAAAGCCTCAGACTTACAGGATACATAGATCTAAAACATGTCCTACTTTCCCAGACTTACAACTCAAGAGTCCCCATTGCCAGGCCCATCTACCACAATACTTCTCTGGTGACCCATGTACCCTCTACTTTACCAGAGAAGCCATCAAGGGGGCACTAAAGCAGGACATTTAGATCCCTCACTGTGCAAGCTTACCATAACTGTCTCCTCCCCACTGAGCTAAGTATCTACCTCCTGGCTCTGATAGGGGGATGTCTTTCTGTATGCTGTGAATGTATGTTTTTCTTATTGGTTCATGAATAAAAGCTGATTGGTCAGTAGCCAGACAGGAAGTATAGGAGGGACTACAGACTAGGAAAACCCTGGGAAGAAGAAGGCAGAGAGAGGCCACCAGAGAGACGCCATGTAGCCACCACAGAGTAACATGCCAGAGCAT